>NC_060197.1:47415202-47481730 GCF_021184085.1 Oncorhynchus gorbuscha
GTACTGCAGTGCATCTCCTCCTCACTGCACCAGATTTGCCGGTTCTTGCTGTGAGATGTTACTCCACTGTTCCACCAAGGCACCTGCAAGTTCCCGGACATTTCTGGGGGGAATGGCCCTAGCCCTCACCTTCCGATCCAATGGGATCAATGGGATTGAGATACGGGCTCTTCGCTGGCCATGGCAGAACACTGACATTCCTGTCTTGCAGGAAATCACGCACAGAACAAGCAGTATGGCTGGTGACATTGTCATGCTGGAGGGTCATGTCAGGATGAGCCTGCAGGAAGGGTACCACATGAGGGAGGAGGAGGTCTTCCCTGTAACGCACAGCATTGAGATTGCCTGCAATGACAACAAGCTCAGTCTGATGATGCTGTGACACACCGCCCCAGACCATGATGGACCCTCCATCTCCAAATCGATCCCGCTCCAGAGTACAGGCCTCGGTGTAACGCTCATTCCTTTGACGATAAACGTGAATCCGACCATCACCCCTGGTGAGACAAAACCGCGACTCGCCAGTGAAGAGCACTTTTTGCCAGTCCTGTCTGGTGCAGCGACGGTGGGTTTGTGTCCATAGGCGACGTTGTTGCCGGTGATGTCTGGTGAGGACCTGCCTTACAACAGGCCTACAAGGCCTCAGTCCAGCCTCTCTCAGCCTATTGAGGACCTGCCTTACAACAGGCCTACCAGCCCTCAGTCCAGCCTCTCTCAGCCTATTGAGGACCTGCCTTACAACAAGCCTACAAGCCCTCAGTCCAGCCTCTCTCAGCATATTGAGGACCTGCCTTACAACAAGCCTACAAGCCCTTAGTCCAGCCTCTCTCAGCCTATTGCAGACAGTCTGAGCACTGATGGAGGGATTCTGCATTCCTGGTGTAACTCAGGCAGTTGTTGTTGCCATCCTGATCCTGTCCCGCAGGTGTGTGTGATGTACCGATCCTGTGCAGGTGTTATTACACGTGGTCTGCCACTGCGAGGACGATCAGCTGTCCGTTGTCTCCCTGTAGTGCTGTCTTAGGCGTCTCACAGTACGGACATTGCAATTTATTGCCCTGGCCACATCTGCAGGCCTCATGCCTCCTTGCAGCATGCCTAAGGCACATTCACGCAGATGAGCAGGGACACTGGGCATCTTTATTTTGGTGTTTTTCAGAGTCAGTAGAAAGGCCTCTTTAGTGTCCTAAGTTTTCATAACTGTGACATTAATTGCCTACCGTCTGTAAGCTGTTCGTGTCTTAACGACCGTTCCACAGGTGCATGTTCATTAATTGTTTATGGTTCGTTGAACAAGCATGGGAAACAGTGTTCAAACCCTTTACAATGAAGATCTGTGAAGTTATTTGGATTTTTTAATGAATTATCTTTGAAAGACAGGGTCCTGAAAAAGGGACGTTTATTAACATAGTAGGATATAGCACCTACTTCTGTATGGCACCTTACTGTTTCGCAAACACTGTTTATACTGTAACTAGTGTACACACACACACACACACACCTGCGTGCACTGTAGGTAAAAATACACAGTCAGTCTGTGACCAGAGAGTACATCGTGACATAACACTAAAGCTTAAACAGGCTCTTTTCCTGACCCCTGACCTCAGGTTGCCATGACAGGTCTCTCATACGTCACACCTATTGTCTGAGTAGAGTGTAGTTACTCCTAGATGCTGATTGTTTGCTGTTTGGGGTTTTAGGCTGGGTTTCTGTACAGCACTTTGAGATATCAGCTGATGTACGAAGGGCTATATAAATAAATTTGATTTGATTTGATTTGATCTTGCATTTACCCCACCAATGGTTAAGATTGTGATGTTGGGGACGCTGATCCTAAATCTGTGCCTAGGCAAATCTTTGTTTTTATTTACAGAATGGGTGTAACAGAGTTTAGGAGACTCCGACAACATGGCTCTGGGGTGAAGTTTGCCCCTTAGTACAGATCTAGGAACAGTTTCCCCTCCCCCAATCTTAACCCTCAACCATTAGTGAGGGTAATCTAAAACAGACCCAAGATCAGCATTTATATATAATTATTCGTATTTCTTTAAAAAAAAACTTTTATTTAACTAGGCAAGACAGTTAAGAAGAAATTATTAGTTAAAATGATGGGCTACTCTGGGCCAATTTTACACCGCCCTATGGGACTCCCAACCACGGCAGTTGTGATACAGCCTGGAATCGAACCAGGGTCTGTAGTGATGCCTCTAGCACTGAGATGCAGTGCCTCAGACCGCTGCGCCACTCGGGAGCGTCTAGCTGCTACGTCACACCTGTTTCAGCTAGACTCCTCAACCTGTAAGTCGATTCGCCGCTAATAAAAACTAAAGAGAGAAAAGGACATTTAGGATGATCTCTCGCTCTTTCTGTTTACTGTTGAGGGACTATGAGTTGATATACCGCATTGTCCTCCACGATACAAATACTGTAGAAATCATGAAAACATGAATAAAGTATGAAAATAAATATCATAAGCCACTATTTTAACTCTCCTCTCCCCAAATCACTGTTCACACAATAGAAACATTTACATACAGAAATACTTAAGCGTCATAAATCTTACCTCTATTGACACATTACACAGTTTTGGATGAATAAATCTATCCCACGGAATTTGCGCGCTCTCTCTCTCTCTCTCTCTCTCTCTCTCTTTCAAACTGTTCAATGTCTTTGCAAACAATCAAAGTAATAAAGTGCTACCGAACAAATACGTTCATTATCTAATAGCTGTTTACTCGAATGAAAATCCTGTATTCCCGAACAGTTGATAGAACGAAAAAGCCGTTATGATATTGTGACAGTCGGTCAGGTCAGTTCGCTGCTGTCGGTACGCGGCTTGAGCTGTCAGAGAAAGGTGACGCTCTAGACACGCCCCCTCGGTCCGGGACAGAGATTCAACAATCCGACCACACAAACACTTTTTAGAAAATGGACAAAAACATGCTAAAACGGGTCAATTTGATCTTTACGAAAACTATTGTATTTTGTTTAGAGGTTTCAATAGGACTAATCTTTTTCACTTTCCTATCCAATGAAATCACTTCAATGCACATTTGTGTTTTATTCTAGGGTTATATGTCATGTTTACTGTTCATTTTTATTGTTTATTTCACTTTTGTATATTATCTACCTCACTTGCTTCGGCAATGTCAACACATGTTTCCCATGTCAATAAAGCCCTTGAATTGAATCGGTCCTGTTCCACTGCTTAGACGTTGCATGCAAGCGTGTCACATCATCGACTGTGTCAACATCTATCAGATTGCTATAACAGTAAGCGGTTAGTTGGTAAAACACCCATCCAGGCCGTTTTAAGATCCGGCAACGTCTAAGCAGTGGAATCTGACCTATAAGTCTACGTTGACAGGATGTCATGTAGCCTCTACTAAGTCCCCAACAGCCGGATGTTCCGGTTTTCAGGGGAACTGGAAAGAGAGCCTGTCACGCTAGTTCCGCTTTTGCTGGACGTTATAATGAAGCGACACCCCATTTTACTCATCGACATTTGCAGTATTGGTTGAACAGTGCAGAAGAGAACCTCGACGATAGTTTTTTTTCTCTCCTTGTCAAAACCAACGATGTAAACCCTGGATAGCTGATGCTGTGTATGAGAGGCGTCGAAGCCACCTGTCGGCCATATTGGTACTCCTCAGTAGGAGCATCCTTCATAGGAATGGATGGAATTCTACATTTATTCCAATTAAATGTTTCGAGGATACATGTCATTTTATTTAAGATGTGTTTGTTTATTAAGGTGACAGTAACATTAGTACAAAAAAAAGTGCTTTAAGGAAAATGTTTTTATATAAATTATTTCATATTTTTATTTGTATGTTTAGCTCACATAATTGTATGTATTTATTTAACCTTTATTTAACCAGGAAGGGCTCATTGAGATTTAAAATCTCTTTTTCAAGAGCGTCCTGGCCAAGATAGGCAGCACCAAGTCATTACAAAAATTACAGACAAACAACAAGAAAAACTACAAGTAATCTAGTAAAAACCATAGAATTCACAAGAGTATAAAACAGCAAATTAAAAACAGCAAATTAAAAACATTGACAGGTCAGGGAATCAGTCTCAAGATCCTTCATCAGTGATTTAAAGTTCTTCCAGTTTAAAAGTATTTTGTAAAGCGTTCCAAGACGATGGCGCATAGTACATAAAAGCCCGTTTACCAAATTCAGTTCGGACATTTGGAACAGTTAGCAGGATAAAGTCCAGTGAACGAAGAGACGACCCACCACATCTATGAACAATAAAAATGCCCAAATAAAAAGGTAGTAAACTTTGTAAGCTTTGTAAATAAAAGTATACCAGTGACTGAGCCTACGAGCGACTAGAGGAGGCCAGCCAACCCTGGTATACAAAAGTGCAGTGGTGCGTAAGGGTTTTGCAGTTTAAAATAAATCTCAAAGTGCCTTGGTAAAGGGTGTCAAGTGATCTCAAACACTGAGCGGAAGCATTCATATATAAAATATCCCCATAGTCTAGTAAAGGCATAAATGTAGCTGAGACTAGCCTCCTTCTGGCTTCAAAACAAAAACAGGCCTTCCTGAAATAAAATTCCAATTTCAGCCTCAATTTTTTTGTAAGTTGTTGAATATGCAATTTAAAAGAAAGGCCGTCATCAATTACAGTTACAACCTCCGTCTCCTTGCCCTGACAGGTAGTAATAGGTGAAAGGTTCAGAGGTCTATTTCTCGCTTTAGAAAACACCATTAGTTTAGTTTTGTCAGTATCAGTATCGAGGATAAGCTTCAATTGACACAAGGTATGTTGAACAGTATAAAAAGCAGTTTGCATGTTCTGGAAAGCTTTTGTAAGAGAAGAGGCACAACAGTAAATAACAGTATCAACATAAAAATTAAGTTGTGCATTTTGGACATTTGTCTAAATCATTTATATAAATAGTGAAGAAGAGAGGACCAAGTACAGAGCCTTGGGGCACACCATTCAAGACAGACAATTTAACAGACATAAGCCCATCAAATTGAGTGCACTGAGTTCTATCAGACAGATAGTTAGCAAACCATGCAACTGCATGCTCCTAAAGACCTACACTCGACAATCTCTGCCTTAGTGTAGCATAATCAACTGTATCAAAAGCCTTAGAGAGATCAATAAAAAGTGAGACACAGTGCTGTTTTTTTGTCCAGTGATATCACTTAAAACCTTAATGGCTGCTGTAATTGTGCTATAATATAATTTAAAATTATTTAACCTTTATTTAACTAGGCAAGTCAGTTAAGAACAAACCCTTATTTACAATGACGGCCTACCCCGGCCTAACCCTAACCCAGATGATGCTGGGCCAATTGTGCACCGCCCTATGGTCACGGCCGGTTGTGATACAGCCTAGAATTGAACCGGGGTCTGTAGTGATGCCTTTAGCCCTAAGATGTGGTGTCTTAGACCGCTGCGCCACTCGGGAGTCCGAATTAAAGTGTCCGTAATAGAATAAACGTGTTAAAATTAATGTAGACATTATGTAAATGCTCTTCTATAGCTACCTAAATCTGTTTTACAATTGAGGAGGAGGAGGACCAAGATGGCTGCCAGGTACATCAATACAGGAGTACCAAGATGGCTGCTAGGTTTATCAATACAGGAGTACCAAGACGGCTGTGTGGTGGCTTCAATACAGGAATACCAAGATGGCTGTGTGGTGGCTTCAATACAGGAATACCAAGATGGCTGTGTGGTGGCTTCAATACAGGAATACCAAGATGGCTGTGTGGTGGCTTCAATACAGGAATACCAAGATGGCTGTGTGGTGGCTTCAATACAGGAATACCAAGATGGCTGTGTGGTGGCTTCAATACAGGAATACCAAGATGGCTGTGTGGTGGCTTCAATACAGGAATACCAAGATGGCTGTGTGGTGGCTTCAATACAGGAATACCAAGATGGCTGTGTGGTGGCTTCAATACAGGAATACCAAGATGGCTGCCAGGTACATCAATACAGGAGTACCAAGATGGCTGTGTGGTGGCTTCAATACAGGAATACCAAGATGGATGTGTGGTGGCTTCAATACAGGAATACCAAGATGGCTGTGTGGTGGCTTCAATCCAGGAATACCAAGATGGCTGTGTGGTGGCTTCAATCCAGGAATACCAAGATGGCTGTGTGGTGGCTTCAATACAGGAATACCAAGATGGCTGCCAGGTACATCAATACAGGAATACCAAGATGGCTGTGTGGTGGCTTCAATACAGGAATACCAAGATGGCTGCCAGGTACATCAATACAGGAATACCAAGATGGCTGTGTGGTGGCTTCAATACAGCGCCCCCTGTCAGTCATCCAGGGTTTATACACATCATTGGTGAAGACCAGTGTGTAGAGGATCTAGTTTCAGGTGTTTATTTTTCGCCTGCTTCATAGGTTAGGTGGCGTGCGGCCTTGAATGGACGGACAGCTCCTGCTTTACCGTGGCCTTTGTTGTCAGTTAAAGCCATAACCACCTGTTCGTTTCATAGACCCCGAGACAGCTGCCGTGTCTCCTCCGACTGATTTAGCATTAAAACAAGTCTACAGGAAACACAAGAATGGCTCACCAAGAAAAACTTCCAATATGACTAATTCGAGTATGAAAAGTAGTTACACCACTCACCAAAAACAATTAAAGGCAGAGATTTATTTCTTTATTGCTTATTTTAATCCACTGTACAGGATGCAGACAGGTGACTGGCGCCTCGACATAAAGCCAGAGTGACCTGACCATTTAGTTACTTACTTCCTCTTTATAGCCTAGTGGCCCATTGAGACACAACAATATAATACAATTATAATTATATGTTTCAAGGTAAGTGGTCAATTATAGCACAGAATAACAAGAGAAATAGAGTGTCTGGTTAATCAACAGGCCAGGTTTAGCACTTTAGGATCCACAGTGTCTCAAAGGAGTACAGTCAGAATGCCTTGTTTGTTTTAGTTTAGGGGACGATGTCACTTCCTCTTGGTGAAACGTGGACGTGTTCTATGACAACAAAGAGCAGGAAGTAAAATGAGCCACGTTTGGCTTCGATGCTGTGGCACGGAATAACATAGTCTGTGCTTTTATTTTGAATAGAGGTATTGTTCTACTCCTGTAGTAGAGGCAGTCTTGTTCTACTCCTGTAGTAGAGGCAGTCTTGTTCTGCTCCTGTAGTTTGACCAGTAGAGGCAGTCTTGTTCTGCTCCTGTAGTTTGACCAGTAGAGGCAGTCTTGTTCTGCTCCTGTAGTTTGACTAGTAGAGGCAGCCTTGTTCTACTCCTGTAGTTTGACTAGTAGAGGCAGTCTTGTTCTACTCCTGTAGTAGAGGCAGCCTTGTTCTGCTCCTGTAGTTTGACCAGTAGAGGCAGTCTTGTTCTGCTCCTGTAGTTTGACTAGTAGAGGCAGCCTTGTTCTACTCCTGTAGTAGAGGCAGCCTTGTTCTACTCCTGTAGTTTGACTGGTAGAGGCAGCCTTGTTCTGCTCCTGTAGTAGAGGCAGCCTTGTTCTGCTCCTGTAGTTTGACCAGTAAAGGCAGTCTTGTTCTACTCCTGTAGTAGAGGCAGCCTTGTTCTGCTACTGTAGTTTGACCAGTAGAGGCAGCCTTGTTCTGCTCCTGTAGTTTGACTAGTAGAGGCAGTCTTGTTCTACTCCTGTAGTAGAGGCAGCTTTGTTCTGCTCCTGTAGTTTGACTAGTAGAGGCAGTCTTGTTCTACTCCTGTAGTTTGACTAGTAAAGGCAGCCTTGTTCTGCTCCTGTAGTAGAGGCAGTCTTGTTCTGCTCCTGTAGTTTGACCAGTAGAGGCAGTTTTGTTCTACTCCTGTAGTAGAGGCAGCTTTGTTCTGCTCCTGTAGTTTGACTAGTAGAGGCAGTCTTGTTCTACTCCTGTAGTTTGACTAGTAAAGGCAGCCTTGTTCTGCTCCTGTAGTAGAGGCAGTCTTGTTCTGCTCCTGTAGTTTGACTAGTAGAGGCAGTCTTGTTCTACTCCTGTAGTAGAGGCAGCCTTGTTCTGCTCCTGTAGTTTGACCAGTAGAGGCAGTCTTGTTCTGCTCCTGTAGTTTGACTAGTAGAGGCAGCCTTGTTCTACTCCTGTAGTAGAGGCAGCCTTGTTCTACTCCTGTAGTTTGACTGGTAGAGGCAGCCTTGTTCTGCTCCTGTAGTAGAGGCAGCCTTGTTCTGCTCCTGTAGTTTGACCAGTAAAGGCAGTCTTGTTCTACTCCTGTAGTAGAGGCAGCCTTGTTCTGCTACTGTAGTTTGACCAGTAGAGGCAGTCTTGTTCTGCTCCTGTAGTTTGACTAGTAGAGGCAGCCTTGTTCTACTCCTGTAGTTTGACCAGTAGAGGCAGCCTTGTTCTGCTCCTGTAGTTTGACTAGTAGAGGCAGTCTTGTTCTACTCCTGTAGTAGAGGCAGCTTTGTTCTGCTCCTGTAGTTTGACTAGTAGAGGCAGTCTTGTTCTACTCCTGTAGTTTGACTAGTAAAGGCAGCCTTGTTCTGCTCCTGTAGTAGAGGCAGTCTTGTTCTGCTCCTGTAGTTTGACCAGTAGAGGCAGTTTTGTTCTGCTCCTGTAGTTTGACTAGTAGAGGCAGTCTTGTTCTGCTCCTGAAGTAGAGGCAGTCTTGTTCTGCTCCTGTAGTTTGACTAGTAGAGGCAGTCTTGTTCTACTCCTGTAGTAGAGGCAGCCTTGTTCTGCTCCTGTAGTTTGACTAGTAGAGGCAGTCTTGTTCTACTCCTGTAGTTTGACTAGTAGAGGCAGTCTTGTTCTGCTCCTGTAGTAGAGGCAGTCTTGTTCTGCTCCTGTAGTAGAGGCAGTCTTGTTCTGCTCCTGTAGTTTGACTAGTAGAGGCAGCCCTGTTCTACTCCTGTAGTTTGACTAGTAGAGGCAGCCTTGTTCTGCTCCTGTAGTTTGACCAGTAGAGGCAGTTTTGTTCTGCTCCTGTAGTTTGACTAGTAGAGGCAGTCTTGTTCTGCTCCTGTAGTAGAGGCAGCCTTGTTCTGCTCCTGTAGTTTGACCAGTAGAGGCAGTTTTGTTCTGCTCCTGTAGTTTGACCAGTAGAGGCAGTCTTGTTCTGTTCCTGTAGTTTGAATAGTAGAGGCAGCCTTGTTCTGCTCCTGTAGTTTGACCAGTAGAGGCAGCCTTGTTCTGCTCCTGTAGTTTGACTAGTAGAGGCAGTCTTGTTCTTCTCCTGTAGTAGAGGCAGTCTTCTTCTGCTCCTGTAGTAGAGGCAGGCTTGTTCTGCTTCTGTAGTAGAGGCAGCCTTGTTCTGCTCCTGTAGTTTGACCAGTAGAGGCAGTTTTGTTCTGCTCCTGTAGTTTGACTAGTAGAGGCAGTCTTGTTCTGCTCCTGTAGTAGAGGCAGTCTTGTTCTGCTCCTGTAGTTTGACTAGTAGAGGCAGTCTTGTTCTACTCCTGTAGTAGAGGCAGCCTTGTTCTGCTCCTGTAGTTTGACTAGTAGAGGCAGTCTTGTTCTACTCCTGTAGTTTGACTAGTAAAGGCAGCCTTGTTCTGCTCCTGTAGTAGAGGCAGTCTTGTTCTGCTCCTGTAGTAGAGGCAGTCTTGTTCTGCTCCTGTAGTTTGACTAGTAGAGGCAGCCCTGTTCTACTCCTGTAGTTTGACTAGTAGAGGCAGCCTTGTTCTGCTCCTGTAGTTTGACCAGTAGAGGCAGTTTTGTTCTGCTCCTGTAGTTTGACTAGTAGAGGCAGTCTTGTTCTGCTCCTGTAGTAGAGGCAGCCTTGTTCTGCTCCTGTAGTTTGACCAGTAGAGGCAGTTTTGTTCTGCTCCTGTAGTTTGACCAGTAGAGGCAGTCTTGTTCTGTTCCTGTAGTTTGACTAGTAGAGGCAGCCTTGTTCTGCTCCTGTAGTTTGACCAGTAGAGGCAGCCTTGTTCTGCTCCTGTAGTTTGACTAGTAGAGGCAGTCTTGTTCTTCTCCTGTAGTAGAGGCAGTCTTCTTCTGCTCCTGTAGTAGAGGCAGCCTTGTTCTGCTCCTGTAGTTTGACCAGTAGAGGCAGCCTTGTTATGTTCCTGTAGTTTGACTAGTAGAGGAAGTCTTGTTCTGCTCCTGTAGTTTGACCAGTAGAGGCAGCCTTGTTCTGTTCCTGTAGTTTGACCAGTAGAGGCAGTCTTGTTCTGCTCCTGTAGTTTGACCAGTAGAGGCAGTCTTGTTCTACTCCTGTAGTTTGACCAGTAGAGGCAGTCTTGTTCTACTCCTGTAGTTTGACTAGTAGAGGCAGTCTTGTTCTGCTCCTGTAGTTTGACCAGTAGAGGCAGTCTTGTTCTGTTCCTGTAGTTTGACTAGTAGAGGCAGTCTTGTTCTGTTCCTGTAGTTTGACTAGTAGAGGCAGTCTTGTTCTGTTCCTGTAGTTTGACTAGTAGAGGCAGTCTTGTTCTGTTCCTGTAGTTTGACTAGTAGAGGCAGTCTTGTTCTACTCCTGTAGTAGAGGCAGCTTTGTTCTGCTCCTGTAGTTTGACTAGTAGAGGCAGTCTTGTTCTGCTCCTGTAGTTTGACTAGTAGAGGCAGTCTTCTTCTGCTCCTGTAGTTTGACTAGTAGAGGCAGTCTTGTTCTGTTCCTGTAGTTTGACTAGTAGAGGCAGTCTTGTTCTGCTCCTGTAGTTTGACCAGTAGAGGCAGTCTTCTTCTGCTCCTGTAGTTTGACTAGTAGAGGCAGTCTTGTTCTGTTCCTGTAGTTTGACTAGTAGAGGCAGTCTTGTTCTACTCCTGTAGTAGAGGCAGCTTTGTTCTGCTCCTGTAGTTTGACTAGTAGAGGCAGTCTTGTTCTGTTCCTGTAGTTTGACTAGTAGAGGCAGTCTTGTTCTGTTCCTGTAGTTTGACTAGTAGAGGCAGTCTTGTTCTACTCCTGTAGTAGAGGCAGCTTTGTTCTGCTCCTGTAGTTTGACCAGTAGAGGCAGTCTTGTTCTACTCCTGTAGTAGAGGCAGCCTTGTTCTGCTCCTGTAGTTTGACAAGTAGAGGCAGTCTTGTTCTGCTCCTGTAGTTTGACTAGTAGAGGCAGCCTTGTTCTGCTCCTGTAGTTTGACTAGTAGAGGCAGTCTTGTTCTACTACTGTAGTAGAGGCAGCTTTGTTCTGCTCCTGTAGTTTGACTAGTAGAGGCAGTCTTGTTCTACTCCTGTAGTTTGACTAGTAAAGGCAGCCCTGTTCTACTCCTGTAGTTTGACTAGTAGAGGCAGGCTTGTTCTGCTCCTGTAGTAGAGGCAGCCTTGTTCTGCTCCTGTAGTAGAGGCAGTCTTGTTCTGCTCCTGTAGTAGAGGCAGTCTTGTTCTGCTCCTGTAGTTTGACTAGTAGAGGCAGCCCTGTTCTACTCCTGTAGTTTGACTAGTAGAGGCAGGCTTGTTCTGCTCCTGTAGTAGAGGCAGCCTTGTTCTGCTCCTGTAGTTTGACCAGTAGAGGCAGTTTTGTTCTGCTCCTGTAGTTTGACTAGTAGAGGCAGTCTTGTTCTGCTCCTGTAGTAGAGGCAGTCTTGTTCTGCTCCTGTAGTTTGACTAGTAGAGGCAGTCTTGTTCTACTTCTGTAGTAGAGGCAGCCTTGTTCTGCTCCTGTAGTTTGACTAGTAGAGGCAGTCTTGTTCTACTCCTGTAGTTTGACTAGTAAAGGCAGCCTTGTTCTGCTCCTGTAGTAGAGGCAGTCTTGTTCTGCTCCTGTAGTAGAGGCAGTCTTGTTCTGCTCCTGTAGTTTGACTAGTAGAGGCAGCCCTGTTCTACTCCTGTAGTTTGACTAGTAGAGGCAGTCTTGTTCTGCTCCTGTAGTAGAGGCAGCCTTGTTCTGCTCCTGTAGTTTGACCAGTAGAGGCAGTTTTGTTCTGCTCCTGTAGTTTGACTAGTAGAGGCAGTCTTGTTCTGCTCCTGTAGTAGAGGCAGCCTTGTTCTGCTCCTGTAGTTTGACCAGTAGAGGCAGTTTTGTTCTGCTCCTGTAGTTTGACCAGTAGAGGCAGTCTTGTTCTGTTCCTGTAGTTTGACTAGTAGAGGCAGCCTTGTTCTGCTCCTGTAGTTTGACCAGTAGAGGCAGCCTTGTTCTGCTCCTGTAGTTTGACTAGTAGAGGCAGTCTTGTTCTTCTCCTGTAGTAGAGGCAGTCTTCTTCTGCTCCTGTAGTAGAGGCAGCCTTGTTCTGCTCCTGTAGTTTGACCAGTAGAGGCAGCCTTGTTCTGTTCCTGTAGTTTGACTAGTAGAGGAAGTCTTGTTCTGCTCCTGTAGTTTGACCAGTAGAGGCAGCCTTGTTCTGTTCCTGTAGTTTGACCAGTAGAGGCAGTCTTGTTCTGCTCCTGTAGTTTGACCAGTAGAGGCAGTCTTGTTCTACTCCTGTAGTTTGACTAGCAGATGCAGTCTTGTTCTGCTCCTGTAATTTGACCAGTAGAGGCAGTCTTGTTCTACTCCTGTAGTTTGACTAGTAGAGGCAGTCTTGTTTTGTTCCTGTAGTTTGACCAGTAGAGGCAGTCTTGTTCTGTTCCTGTAGTTTGACTAGTAGAGGCAGTCTTGTTCTGCTCCTGTAGTTTGACCAGTAGAGGCAGTCTTGTTCTGTTCCTGTAGTTTGACTAGTAGAGGCAGTCTTGTTCTGCTCCTGTAGTTTGACTAGTAGAGACAGTCTTGTTCTGCTCCTGTAGTTTGACTAGTAGAGGCAGTCTTGTTCTGTTCCTGTAGTTTGACTAGTAGAGGCAGTCTTGTTCTGTTCCTGTAGTTTGACTAGTAGAGGCAGTCTTGTTCTGTTCCTGTAGTTTGACTAGTAGAGGCAGTCTTGTTCTGCTCCTGTAGTTTGACTAGTAGAGGCAGTCTTGTTCTGTTCCTGTAGTTTGACTAGTAGAGGCAGTCTTGTTCTGTTCCTGTAGTTTGACCAGTAGAGGCAGTCTTGTTCTGTTCCTGTAGTTTGACC
Source organism: Oncorhynchus gorbuscha (assembly GCF_021184085.1). Taxonomy (NCBI): domain Eukaryota; kingdom Metazoa; phylum Chordata; class Actinopteri; order Salmoniformes; family Salmonidae; genus Oncorhynchus; species Oncorhynchus gorbuscha. The sequence continues at coordinate 47,428,057 of NC_060197.1, forward strand.
AGTAGAGGCAGACTTGTTCTGTTCCTGTAGTTTGACTAGTAGAGGCAGTCTTGTTCTACTCCTGTAGTAGAGGCAGCTTTGTTCTGCTCCTGTAGTTTGACTAGTAGAGGCAGTCTTGTTCTGTTCCTGTAGTTTGACTAGTAGAGGCAGTCTTGTTCTGTTCCTGTAGTTTGACTAGTAGAGGCAGCCCTGTTCTACTCCTGTAGTTTGACTAGTAGAGGCAGGCTTGTTCTGCTCCTGTAGTAGAGGCAGCCTTGTTCTGCTCCTGTAGTTTGACCAGTAGAGGCAGTTTTGTTCTGCTCCTGTAGTTTGACTAGTAGAGGCAGTCTTGTTCTGCTCCTGTAGTAGAGGCAGTCTTGTTCTGCTCCTGTAGTTTGACTAGTAGAGGCAGTCTTGTTCTACTTCTGTAGTAGAGGCAGCCTTGTTCTGCTCCTGTAGTTTGACTAGTAGAGGCAGTCTTGTTCTACTCCTGTAGTTTGACTAGTAAAGGCAGCCTTGTTCTGCTCCTGTAGTAGAGGCAGTCTTGTTCTGCTCCTGTAGTAGAGGCAGTCTTGTTCTGCTCCTGTAGTTTGACTAGTAGAGGCAGCCCTGTTCTACTCCTGTAGTTTGACTAGTAGAGGCAGTCTTGTTCTGCTCCTGTAGTAGAGGCAGCCTTGTTCTGCTCCTGTAGTTTGACCAGTAGAGGCAGTTTTGTTCTGCTCCTGTAGTTTGACTAGTAGAGGCAGTCTTGTTCTGCTCCTGTAGTAGAGGCAGTCTTGTTCTGTTCCTGTAGTTTGACTAGTAGAGGCAGCCTTGTTCTGCTCCTGTAGTTTGACCAGTAGAGGCAGCATTGTTCTGCTCCTGTAGTTTGACTAGTAGAGGCATTCTTGTTCTGCTCCTGTAGTTTGACTAGTAGAGGCAGTCTTGTTCTACTTCTGTAGTAGAGGCAGCCTTGTTCTGCTCCTGTAGTTTGACTAGTAGAGGCAGTCTTGTTCTACTCCTGTAGTTTGACTAGTAAAGGCAGCCTTGTTCTGCTCCTGTAGTAGAGGCAGTCTTGTTCTGCTCCTGTAGTAGAGGCAGTCTTGTTCTGCTCCTGTAGTTTGACTAGTAGAGGCAGCCCTGTTCTACTCCTGTAGTTTGACTAGTAGAGGCAGTCTTGTTCTGCTCCTGTAGTAGAGGCAGCCTTGTTCTGCTCCTGTAGTTTGACCAGTAGAGGCAGTTTTGTTCTGCTCCTGTAGTTTGACTAGTAGAGGCAGTCTTGTTCTGCTCCTGTAGTAGAGGCAGCCTTGTTCTGCTCCTGTAGTTTGACCAGTAGAGGCAGTTTTGTTCTGCTCCTGTAGTTTGACCAGTAGAGGCAGTCTTGTTCTGTTCCTGTAGTTTGACTAGTAGAGGCAGCCTTGTTCTGCTCCTGTAGTTTGACCAGTAGAGGCAGCCTTGTTCTGCTCCTGTAGTTTGACTAGTAGAGGCAGTCTTGTTCTTCTCCTGTAGTAGAGGCAGTCTTCTTCTGCTCCTGTAGTAGAGGCAGCCTTGTTCTGCTCCTGTAGTTTGACCAGTAGAGGCAGCCTTGTTCTGTTCCTGTAGTTTGACTAGTAGAGGAAGTCTTGTTCTGCTCCTGTAGTTTGACCAGTAGAGGCAGCCTTGTTCTGTTCCTGTAGTTTGACCAGTAGAGGCAGTCTTGTTCTGCTCCTGTAGTTTGACCAGTAGAGGCAGTCTTGTTCTACTCCTGTAGTTTGACTAGCAGATGCAGTCTTGTTCTGCTCCTGTAATTTGACCAGTAGAGGCAGTCTTGTTCTACTCCTGTAGTTTGACTAGTAGAGGCAGTCTTGTTCTGCTCCTGTAGTTTGACCAGTAGAGGCAGTCTTGTTCTGTTCCTGTAGTTTGACTAGTAGAGGCAGTCTTGTTCTGCTCCTGTAGTTTGACTAGTAGAGACAGTCTTGTTCTGCTCCTGTAGTTTGACTAGTAGAGGCAGTCTTGTTCTGTTCCTGTAGTTTGACTAGTAGAGGCAGTCTTGTTCTGTTCCTGTAGTTTGACTAGTAGAGGCAGTCTTGTTCTTGTTTCCTGTAGTTTGACTAGTAGAGGCAGTCTTGTTCTGCTCCTGTAGTTTGACTAGTAGAGGCAGTCTTGTTCTGTTCCTGTAGTTTGACCAGTAGAGGCAGTCTTGTTCTGTTCCTGTAGTTTGACCAGTAGAGGCAGTCTTGTTCTGTTCCTGTAGTTTGACCAGTAGAGGCAGACTTGTTATGTTCCTGTAGTTTGACTAGTAGAGGCAGTCTTGTTCTACTCCTGTAGTAGAGGCAGCTTTGTTCTGCTCCTGTAGTTTGACTAGTAGAGGCAGTCTTGTTCTGTTCCTGTAGTTTGACTAGTAGAGGCAGTCTTGTTCTGTTCCTGTAGTTTGACTAGTAGAGGCAGTCTTGTTCTACTCCTGTAGTAGAGGCAGCTTTGTTCTGCTCCTGTAGTTTGACCAGTAGAGGCAGTCTTGTTCTACTCCTGTAGTAGAGGCAGCCTTGTTCTGCTCCTGTAGTTTGACCAGTAGAGGCAGTTTTGTTCTGCTCCTGTAGTTTGACCAGTAGAGGCAGTCTTGTTCTGTTCCTGTAGTTTGAATAGTAGAGGCAGCCTTGTTCTGCTCCTGTAGTTTGACCAGTAGAGGCAGCCTTGTTCTGCTCCTGTAGTTTGACTAGTAGAGGCAGTCTTGTTCTTCTCCTGTAGTAGAGGCAGTCTTCTTCTGCTCCTGTAGTAGAGGCAGGCTTGTTCTGCTTCTGTAGTAGAGGCAGCCTTGTTCTGCTCCTGTAGTTTGACCAGTAGAGGCAGTTTTGTTCTGCTCCTGTAGTTTGACTAGTAGAGGCAGTCTTGTTCTGCTCCTGTAGTAGAGGCAGTCTTGTTCTGCTCCTGTAGTTTGACTAGTAGAGGCAGTCTTGTTCTACTCCTGTAGTAGAGGCAGCCTTGTTCTGCTCCTGTAGTTTGACTAGTAGAGGCAGTCTTGTTCTACTCCTGTAGTTTGACTAGTAAAGGCAGCCTTGTTCTGCTCCTGTAGTAGAGGCAGTCTTGTTCTGCTCCTGTAGTAGAGGCAGTCTTGTTCTGCTCCTGTAGTTTGACTAGTAGAGGCAGCCCTGTTCTACTCCTGTAGTTTGACTAGTAGAGGCAGCCTTGTTCTGCTCCTGTAGTTTGACCAGTAGAGGCAGTTTTGTTCTGCTCCTGTAGTTTGACTAGTAGAGGCAGTCTTGTTCTGCTCCTGTAGTAGAGGCAGCCTTGTTCTGCTCCTGTAGTTTGACCAGTAGAGGCAGTTTTGTTCTGCTCCTGTAGTTTGACCAGTAGAGGCAGTCTTGTTCTGTTCCTGTAGTTTGACTAGTAGAGGCAGCCTTGTTCTGCTCCTGTAGTTTGACCAGTAGAGGCAGCCTTGTTCTGCTCCTGTAGTTTGACTAGTAGAGGCAGTCTTGTTCTTCTCCTGTAGTAGAGGCAGTCTTGTTCTGCTCCTGTAGTAGAGGCAGCCTTGTTCTGCTCCTGTAGTTTGACCAGTAGAGGCAGCCTTGTTCTGTTCCTGTAGTTTGACTAGTAGAGGAAGTCTTGTTCTGCTCCTGTAGTTTGACCAGTAGAGGCAGCCTTGTTCTGTTCCTGTAGTTTGACCAGTAGAGGCAGTCTTGTTCTGCTCCTGTAGTTTGACCAGTAGAGGCAGTCTTGTTCTACTCCTGTAGTTTGACTAGCAGAGGCAGTCTTGTTCTGCTCCTGTAGTTTGACCAGTAGAGGCAGTCTTGTTCTACTCCTGTAGTTTGACTAGTAGAGGCAGTCTTGTTTTGTTCCTGTAGTTTGACTAGTAGAGGCAGTCTTGTTCTGCTCCTGTAGTTTGACTAGTAGAGGCAGTCTTGTTCTGTTCCTGTAGTTTGACCAGTAGAGGCAGTCTTGTTCTGTTCCTGTAGTTTGACCAGTAGAGGCAGTCTTGTTCTGTTCCTGTAGTTTGACCAGTAGAGGCAGACTTGTTCTGTTCCTGTAGTTTGACTAGTAGAGGCAGTCTTGTTCTACTCCTGTAGTAGAGGCAGCTTTGTTCTGCTCCTGTAGTTTGACTAGTAGAGGCAGTCTTGTTCTGTTCCTGTAGTTTGACTAGTAGAGGCAGTCTTGTTCTGTTCCTGTAGTTTGACTAGTAGAGGCAGTCTTGTTCTACTCCTGTAGTAGAGGCAGCTTTGTTCTGCTCCTGTAGTTTGACCAGTAGAGGCAGTCTTGTTCTACTCCTGTAGTAGAGGCAGCCTTGTTCTGCTCCTGTAGTTTGACCAGTAGAGGCAGTTTTGTTCTGCTCCTGTAGTTTGACCAGTAGAGGCAGTCTTGTTCTGTTCCTGTAGTTTGAATAGTAGAGGCAGCCTTGTTCTGCTCCTGTAGTTTGACCAGTAGAGGCAGCCTTGTTCTGCTCCTGTAGTTTGACTAGTAGAGGCAGTCTTGTTCTTCTCCTGTAGTAGAGGCAGTCTTCTTCTGCTCCTGTAGTAGAGGCAGGCTTGTTCTGCTTCTGTAGTAGAGGCAGCCTTGTTCTGCTCCTGTAGTTTGACCAGTAGAGGCAGTTTTGTTCTGCTCCTGTAGTTTGACTAGTAGAGGCAGTCTTGTTCTGCTCCTGTAGTAGAGGCAGTCTTGTTCTGCTCCTGTAGTTTGACTAGTAGAGGCAGTCTTGTTCTACTCCTGTAGTAGAGGCAGCCTTGTTCTGCTCCTGTAGTTTGACTAGTAGAGGCAGTCTTGTTCTACTCCTGTAGTTTGACTAGTAAAGGCAGCCTTGTTCTGCTCCTGTAGTAGAGGCAGTCTTGTTCTGCTCCTGTAGTAGAGGCAGTCTTGTTCTGCTCCTGTAGTTTGACTAGTAGAGGCAGCCCTGTTCTACTCCTGTAGTTTGACTAGTAGAGGCAGCCTTGTTCTGCTCCTGTAGTTTGACCAGTAGAGGCAGTTTTGTTCTGCTCCTGTAGTTTGACTAGTAGAGGCAGTCTTGTTCTGCTCCTAGTTTGACCAGTAGAGGCAGCCTTGTTCTGCTCCTGTAGTTTGACAGTAGAGGCAGTGACCAGTAGAGGCAGTCTTGTTCTGTTCCTGTAGTTTGACTAGTAGAGGCAGCCTTGTTCTGCTCCTGTAGTTTGACCAGTAGAGGCAGCCTTGTTCTGCTCCTGTAGTTTGACTAGTAGAGGCAGTCTTGTTCTTCTCCTGTAGTAGAGGCAGTCTTCTTCTGCTCCTGTAGTAGAGGCAGCCTTGTTCTGCTCCTGTAGTTTGACCAGTAGAGGCAGCCTTGTTCTGTTCCTGTAGTTTGACTAGTAGAGGAAGTCTTGTTCTGCTCCTGTAGTTTGACCAGTAGAGGCAGCCTTGTTCTGTTCCTGTAGTTTGACCAGTAGAGGCAGTCTTGTTCTTCCTGTAGTTTGACCAGTAGAGGCAGTCTTGTTGACTCCTGTAGTTTGTAGAGGCAGTCTTGTTCTGCTCCTGTAGTTTGACCAGTAGAGGCAGTCTTGTTCTGCTCCTGTAGTTTGACTAGTAGAGGCAGTCTTGTTCTACTCCTGTAGTTTGACTAGTAGAGGCAGTCTTGTTCTGCTCCTGTAGTTTGACTAGTAGAGGCAGTCTTGTTCTGTTCCTGTAGTTTGACTAGTAGAGGCAGTCTTGTTCTGTTCCTGTAGTTTGACTAGTAGAGGCAGTCTTGTTCTGTTCCTGTAGTTTGACTAGTAGAGGCAGCAGTCTTGTTCTAGTCTTGTTCTCCTGTAGTAGAGGCAGCTTTGTTCTGCTCCTGTAGTTTGACTAGTAGAGGCAGTCTTGTTCTGCTCCTGTAGTTTGACTAGTAGAGGCAGTCTTGTTCTGCTCCTGTAGTTTGACTAGTAGAGGCAGTCTTGTTCTGTTCCTGTAGTTTGACTAGTAGAGGCAGTCTTGTTCTGCTCCTGTAGTTTGACCAGTAGAGGCAGTCTTCTTCTGCTCCTGTAGTTTGACTAGTAGAGGCAGTCTTGTTCTGTTCCTGTAGTTTGACTAGTAGAGGCAGTCTTGTTCTACTCCTGTAGTAGAGGCAGCTTTGTTCTGCTCCTGTAGTTTGACTAGTAGAGGCAGTCTTGTTCTGTTCCTGTAGTTTGACTAGTAGAGGCAGTCTTGTTCTGTTCCTGTAGTTTGACCAGTAGAGGCAGTCTTGCTGTAGTAGAGGCAGCTTTGTTCTGCTCCTGTAGTTTGACCAGTAGAGGCAGTCTTGTTCTACTCCTGTAGTAGAGGCAGCCTTGTTCTGCTCCTGTAGTTTGACAAGTAGAGGCAGTCTTGTTCTGCTCCTGTAGTTTGACTAGTAGAGGCAGCCTTGTTCTGCTCCTGTAGTTTGACTAGTAGAGGCAGTCTTGTTCTACTACTGTAGTAGAGGCAGCTTTGTTCTGCTCCTGTAGTTTGACTAGTAGAGGCAGTCTTGTTCTACTCCTGTAGTTTGACTAGTAAAGGCAGCCTTGTTCTGCTCCTGTAGTAGAGGCAGTCTTGTTCTGCTCCTGTAGTAGAGGCAGTCTTGTTCTGCTCCTGTAGTTTGACTAGTAGAGGCAGCCCTGTTCTACTCCTGTAGTTTGACTAGTAGAGGCAGGCTTGTTCTGCTCCTGTAGTAGAGGCAGCCTTGTTCTGCTCCTGTAGTTTGACCAGTAGAGGCAGTCTTGTTCTGCTCCTGTAGTTTGACTAGTAGAGGCAGTCTTGTTCTGCTCCTGTAGTAGAGGCAGTCTTGTTCTGCTCCTGTAGTTTGACTAGTAGAGGCAGTCTTGTTCTACTTCTGTAGTAGAGGCAGCCTTGTTCTGCTCCTGTAGTTTGACTAGTAGAGGCAGTCTTGTTCTACTCCTGTAGTTTGACTAGTAAAGGCAGCCTTGTTCTGCTCCTGTAGTAGAGGCAGTCTTGTTCTGCTCCTGTAGTTTGACTAGTAGAGGCAGCCCTGTTCTACTCCTGTAGTTTGACTAGTAGAGGCAGTCTTGTTCTGCTCCTGTAGTAGAGGCAGCCTTGTTCTGCTCCTGTAGTTTGACCAGTAGAGGCAGTTTTGTTCTGCTCCTGTAGTTTGACTAGTAGAGGCAGTCTTGTTCTGCTCCTGTAGTAGAGGCAGCCTTGTTCTGCTCCTGTAGTTTGACCAGTAGAGGCAGTTTTGTTCTGCTCCTGTAGTTTGACCAGTAGAGGCAGTCTTGTTCTGTTCCTGTAGTTTGACTAGTAGAGGCAGCCTTGTTCTGCTCCTGTAGTTTGACCAGTAGAGGCAGCCTTGTTCTGCTCCTGTAGTTTGACTAGTAGAGGCAGTCTTGTTCTGCTCCTGTAGTTTGACTAGTAGAGGCAGTCTTGTTCTACTTCTGTAGTAGAGGCAGCCTTGTTCTGCTCCTGTAGTTTGACTAGTAGAGGCAGTCTTGTTCTACTCCTGTAGTTTGACTAGTAAAGGCAGCCTTGTTCTGCTCCTGTAGTAGAGGCAGTCTTGTTCTGCTCCTGTAGTAGAGGCAGTCTTGTTCTGCTCCTGTAGTTTGACTAGTAGAGGCAGCCCTGTTCTACTCCTGTAGTTTGACTAGTAGAGGCAGTCTTGTTCTGCTCCTGTAGTAGAGGCAGCCTTGTTCTGCTCCTGTAGTTTGACCAGTAGAGGCAGTTTTGTTCTGCTCCTGTAGTTTGACTAGTAGAGGCAGTCTTGTTCTGCTCCTGTAGTAGAGGCAGCCTTGTTCTGCTCCTGTAGTTTGACTAGTAGAGGCAGCCTTGTTCTGCTCCTGTAGTTTGACCAGTAGAGGCAGCCTTGTTCTGCTCCTGTAGTTTGACTAGTAGAGGCAGTCTTGTTCTGCTCCTGTAGTTTGACTAGTAGAGGCAGTCTTGTTCTACTTCTGTAGTAGAGGCAGCCTTGTTCTGCTCCTGTAGTTTGACTAGTAGAGGCAGTCTTGTTCTACTCCTGTAGTTTGACTAGTAAAGGCAGCCTTGTTCTGCTCCTGTAGTAGAGGCAGTCTTGTTCTGCTCCTGTAGTAGAGGCAGTCTTGTTCTGCTCCTGTAGTTTGACTAGTAGAGGCAGCCCTGTTCTACTCCTGTAGTTTGACTAGTAGAGGAAGTCTTGTTCTGCTCCTGTAGTTTGACCAGTAGAGGCAGCCTTGTTCTGTTCCTGTAGTTTGACCAGTAGAGGCAGTCTTGTTCTGCTCCTGTAGTTTGACCAGTAGAGGCAGTCTTGTTCTACTCCTGTAGTTTGACTAGCAGAGGCAGTCTTGTTCTGCTCCTGTAGTTTGACCAGTAGAGGCAGTCTTGTTCTACTCCTGTAGTTTGACTAGTAGAGGCAGTCTTGTTTTGTTCCTGTAGTTTGACTAGTAGAGGCAGTCTTGTTCTGCTCCTGTAGTTTGACCAGTAGAGGCAGTCTTGTTCTGTTCCTGTAGTTTGACTAGTAGAGGCAGTCTTGTTCTGTTCCTGTAGTTTGACTAGTAGAGGCAGTCTTGTTCTGTTCCTGTAGTTTGACTAGTAGAGGCAGTCTTGTTCTACTCCTGTAGTAGAGGCAGCTTTGTTCTGCTCCTGTAGTTTGACTAGTAGAGGCAGTCTTGTTCTGCTCCTGTAGTTTGACTAGTAGAGGCAGTCTTCTTCTGCTCCTGTAGTTTGACTAGTAGAGGCAGTCTTGTTCTGTTCCTGTAGTTTGACTAGTAGAGGCAGTCTTGTTCTGCTCCTGTAGTTTGACCAGTAGAGGCAGTCTTCTTCTGCTCCTGTAGTTTGACTAGTAGAGGCAGTCTTGTTCTGTTCCTGTAGTTTGACTAGTAGAGGCAGTCTTGACTCCTGTAGTAGAGGCAGCTTTGTTCTGCTCCTGTAGTTTGACTAGTAGAGGCAGTCTTGTTCTGTTCCTGTAGTTTGACTAGTAGAGGCAGTCTTGTTCTGTTCCTGTAGTTTGACCAGTAGAGGCAGTCTTATTCTACTCCTGTAGTAGAGGCAGCTTTGTTCTGCTCCTGTAGTTTGACCAGTAGAGGCAGTCTTGTTCTACTCCTGTAGTAGAGGCAGCCTTGTTCTGCTCCTGTAGTTTGACAAGTAGAGGCAGTCTTGTTCTGCTCCTGTAGTTTGACTAGTAGAGGCAGCCTTGTTCTGCTCCTGTAGTTTGACTAGTAGAGGCAGTCTTGTTCTACTACTGTAGTAGAGGCAGCTTTGTTCTGCTCCTGTAGTTTGACTAGTAGAGGCAGTCTTGTTCTACTCCTGTAGTTTGACTAGTAAAGGCAGCCTTGTTCTGCTCCTGTAGTAGAGGCAGTCTTGTTCTGCTCCTGTAGTAGAGGCAGTCTTGTTCTGCTCCTGTAGTTTGACTAGTAGAGGCAGCCCTGTTCTACTCCTGTAGTTTGACTAGTAGAGGCAGGCTTCTTCTGCTCCTGTAGTAGAGGCAGCCTTGTTCTGCTCCTGTAGTTTGACCAGTAGAGGCAGTCTTGTTCTGCTCCTGTAGTTTGACTAGTAGAGGCAGTCTTGTTCTGCTCCTGTAGTAGAGGCAGTCTTGTTCTGCTCCTGTAGTTTGACTAGTAGAGGCAGTCTTGTTCTACTTCTGTAGTAGAGGCAGCCTTGTTCTGCTCCTGTAGTTTGACTAGTAGAGGCAGTCTTGTTCTACTCCTGTAGTTTGACTAGTAAAGGCAGCCTTGTTCTGCTCCTGTAGTAGAGGCAGTCTTGTTCTGCTCCTGTAGTTTGACTAGTAGAGGCAGCCCTGTTCTACTCCTGTAGTTTGACTAGTAGAGGCAGTCTTGTTCTGCTCCTGTAGTAGAGGCAGCCTTGTTCTGCTCCTGTAGTTTGACCAGTAGAGGCAGTTTTGTTCTGCTCCTGTAGTTTGACTAGTAGAGGCAGTCTTGTTCTGCTCCTGTAGTAGAGGCAGCCTTGTTCTGCTCCTGTAGTTTGACCAGTAGAGGCAGTTTTGTTCTGCTCCTGTAGTTTGACCAGTAGAGGCAGTCTTGTTCTGTTCCTGTAGTTTGACTAGTAGAGGCAGCCTTGTTCTGCTCCTGTAGTTTGACCAGTAGAGGCAGCCTTGTTCTGCTCCTGTAGTTTGACTAGTAGAGGCAGTCTTGTTCTGCTCCTGTAGTTTGACTAGTAGAGGCAGTCTTGTTCTACTTCTGTAGTAGAGGCAGCCTTGTTCTGCTCCTGTAGTTTGACTAGTAGAGGCAGTCTTGTTCTACTCCTGTAGTTTGACTAGTAAAGGCAGCCTTGTTCTGCTCCTGTAGTAGAGGCAGTCTTGTTCTGCTCCTGTAGTAGAGGCAGTCTTGTTCTGCTCCTGTAGTTTGACTAGTAGAGGCAGCCCTGTTCTACTCCTGTAGTTTGACTAGTAGAGGCAGTCTTGTTCTGCTCCTGTAGTAGAGGCAGCCTTGTTCTGCTCCTGTAGTTTGACCAGTAGAGGCAGTTTTGTTCTGCTCCTGTAGTTTGACTAGTAGAGGCAGTCTTGTTCTGCTCCTGTAGTAGAGGCAGCCTTGTTCTGCTCCTGTAGTTTGACCAGTAGAGGCAGTCTTGTTCTGTTCCTGTAGTTTGACTAGTAGAGGCAGCCTTGTTCTGCTCCTGTAGTTTGACCAGTAGAGGCAGCCTTGTTCTGCTCCTGTAGTTTGACTAGTAGAGGCAGTCTTGTTCTTCTCCTGTAGTAGAGGCAGTCTTGTTCTTCTCCTGTAGTAGAGGCAGTCTTCTTCTGCTCCTGTAGTAGAGGCAGCCTTGTTCTGCTCCTGTAGTTTGACCAGTAGAGGCAGTCTTGTTCTGTTCCTGTAGTTTGACTAGTAGAGGCAGCCTTGTTCTGCTCCTGTAGTTTGACCAGTAGAGGCAGCCTTGTTCTGCTCCTGTAGTTTGACTAGTAGAGGCAGTCTTGTTCTTCTCCTGTAGTAGAGGCAGTCTTCTTCTTCTGCTCCTGTAGTAGAGGCAGCCTTGTTCTGCTCCTGTAGTTTGACCAGTAGAGGCAGCCTTGTTCTGTTCCTGTAGTTTGACTAGTAGAGGAAGTCTTGTTCTGCTCCTGTAGTTTGACCAGTAGAGGCAGCCTTGTTCTGTTCCTGTAGTTTGACCAGTAGAGGCAGTCTTGTTCTGCTCCTGTAGTTTGACCAGTAGAGGCAGTCTTGTTCTACTCCTGTAGTTTGACTAGCAGATGCAGTCTTGTTCTGCTCCTGTAGTTTGACCAGTAGAGGCAGTCTTGTTCTACTCCTGTAGTTTGACTAGTAGAGGCAGTCTTGTTTTGTTCCTGTAGTTTGACTAGTAGAGGCAGTCTTGTTCTGATCCTGTAGTTTGACCAGTAGAGGCAGTCTTGTTCTGTTCCTGTAGTTTGACTAGTAGAGGCAGTCTTGTTCTGCTCCTGTAGTTTGACCAGTAGAGGCAGTCTTGTTCTGTTCCTGTAGTTTGACTAGTAGAGGCAGTCTTGTTCTGCTCCTGTAGTTTGACTAGTAGAGACAGTCTTGTTCTGCTCCTGTAGTTTGACTAGTAGAGGCAGTCTTGTTCTGTTCCTGTAGTTTGACTAGTAGAGGCAGTCTTGTTCTGTTCCTGTAGTTTGACTAGTAGAGGCAGTCTTGTTCTGTTCCTGTAGTTTGACTAGTAGAGGCAGTCTTGTTCTGCTCCTGTAGTTTGACTAGTAGAGGCAGTCTTGTTCTGTTCCTGTAGTTTGAGTAGTAGAGGCAGTCTTGTTCTGTTCCTGTAGTTTGACCAGTAGAGGCAGTCTTGTTCTGTTCCTGTAGTTTGACCAGTAGAGGCAGACTTGTTCTGTTCCTGTAGTTTGACTAGTAGAGGCAGTCTTGTTCTACTCCTGTAGTAGAGGCAGCTTTGTTCTGCTCCTGTAGTTTGACTAGTAGAGGCAGTCTTGTTCTGTTCCTGTAGTTTGACTAGTAGAGGCAGTCTTGTTCTGTTCCTGTAGTTTGACTAGTAGAGGCAGTCTTGTTCTACTCCTGTAGTAGAGGCAGCTTTGTTCTGCTCCTGTAGTTTGACCAGTAGAGGCAGTCTTGTTCTACTCCTGTAGTAGAGGCAGCCTTGTTCTGCTCCTGTAATTTGACAAGTAGAGGCAGTCTTGTTCTGCTCCTGTAGTTTGACTAGTAGAGGCAGCCTTGTTCTGCTCCTGTAGTTTGACTAGTAGAGGCAGTCTTGTTCTACTACTGTAGTAGAGGCAGCTTTGTTCTGCTCCTGTAGTTTGACTAGTAGAGGCAGTCTTGTTCTACTCCTGTAGTTTGACTAGTAAAGGCAGCCTTGTTCTGCTCCTGTAGTAGAGGCAGTCTTGTTCTGCTCCTGTAGTAGAGGCAGTCTTGTTCTGCTCCTGTAGTTTGACTAGTAGAGGCAGCCCTGTTCTACTCCTGTAGTTTGACTAGTAGAGGCAGGCTTGTTCTGCTCCTGTAGTAGAGGCAGCCTTGTTCTGCTCCTGTAGTTTGACCAGTAGAGGCAGTTTTGTTCTGCTCCTGTAGTTTGACTAGTAGAGGCAGTCTTGTTCTGCTCCTGTAGTAGAGGCAGTCTTGTTCTGCTCCTGTAGTTTGACTAGTAGAGGCAGTCTTGTTCTACTTCTGTAGTAGAGGCAGCCTTGTTCTGCTCCTGTAGTTTGACTATTAAAGGCAGCCTTGTTCTGCTCCTGTAGTAGAGGCAGTCTTGTTCTGCTCCTGTAGTAGAGGCAGTCTTGTTCTGCTCCTGTAGTTTGACTAGTAGAGGCAGCCCTGTTCTACTCCTGTAGTTTGACTAGTAGAGGCAGTCTTGTTCTGCTCCTGTAGTAGAGGCAGCCTTGTTCTGCTCCTGTAGTTTGACCAGTAGAGGCAGTTTTGTTCTGCTCCTGTAGTTTGACTAGTAGAGGCAGTCTTGTTCTGCTCCTGTAGTTTGACCAGTAGAGGCAGTCTTGTTCTGTTCCTGTAGTTTGACTAGTAGAGGCAGTCTTGTTCCTGTAGTTTGACCAGTAGAGGCAGTCTTGCTCCTGTAGTTTGACCAGTAGAGGCAGTCTTGTTCTGTTCCTGTAGTTTGACTAGTAGAGGCAGTCTTGTTCTGCTCCTGTAGTTTGACTAGTAGAGACAGTCTTGTTCTGCTCCTGTAGTTTGACTAGTAGAGGCAGTCTTGTTCTGTTCCTGTAGTTTGACTAGTAGAGGCAGTCTTGTTCTGTTCCTGTAGTTTGACTAGTAGAGGCAGTCTTGTTCTGTTCCTGTAGTTTGACTAGTAGAGGCAGTCTTGTTCTGCTCCTGTAGTTTGACTAGTAGAGGCAGTCTTGTTCTGTTCCTGTAGTTTGAGTAGTAGAGGCAGTCTTGTTCTGTTCCTGTAGTTTGACCAGTAGAGGCAGTCTTGTTCTGTTCCTGTAGTTTGACCAGTAGAGGCAGACTTGTTCTGTTCCTGTAGTTTGACTAGTAGAGGCAGTCTTGTTCTACTCCTGTAGTAGAGGCAGCTTTGTTCTGCTCCTGTAGTTTGACTAGTAGAGGCAGTCTTGTTCTGTTCCTGTAGTTTGACTAGTAGAGGCAGTCTTGTTCTGCTCCTGTAGTAGAGGCAGTCTTGTTCTGTTCCTGTAGTTTGACTAGTAGAGGCAGTCTTGTTCTACTCCTGTAGTAGAGGCAGCTTTGTTCTGCTCCTGTAGTTTGACCAGTAGAGGCAGTCTTGTTCTACTCCTGTAGTAGAGGCAGCCTTGTTCTGCTCCTGTAGTTTGACCAGTAGAGGCAGTCTTGTTCTGCTCCTGTAGTTTGACTAGTAGAGGCAGCCTTGTTCTGCTCCTGTAGTTTGACTAGTAGAGGCAGTCTTGTTCTACTACTGTAGTAGAGGCAGCTTTGTTCTGCTCCTGTAGTTTGACTAGTAGAGGCAGTCTTGTTCTACTCCTGTAGTTTGACTAGTAAAGGCAGCCTTGTTCTGCTCCTGTAGTAGAGGCAGTCTTGTTCTGCTCCTGTAGTAGAGGCAGTCTTGTTCTGCTCCTGTAGTTTGACTAGTAGAGGCAGCCCTGTTCTACTCCTGTAGTTTGACTAGTAGAGGCAGGCTTGTTCTGCTCCTGTAGTAGAGGCAGCCTTGTTCTGCTCCTGTAGTTTGACCAGTAGAGGCAGTTTTGTTCTGCTCCTGTAGTTTGACTAGTAGAGGCAGTCTTGTTCTGCTCCTGTAGTAGAGGCAGTCTTGTTCTGCTCCTGTAGTTTGACTAGTAGAGGCAGTCTTGTTCTACTTCTGTAGTAGAGGCAGCCTTGTTCTGCTCCTGTAGTTTGACTAGTAAAGGCAGCCTTGTTCTGCTCCTGTAGTAGAGGCAGTCTTGTTCTGCTCCTGTAGTAGAGGCAGTCTTGTTCTGCTCCTGTAGTTTGACTAGTAGAGGCAGCCCTGTTCTACTCCTGTAGTTTGACTAGTAGAGGCAGTCTTGTTCTGCTCCTGTAGTAGAGGCAGCCTTGTTCTGCTCCTGTAGTTTGACCAGTAGAGGCAGTTTTGTTCTGCTCCTGTAGTTTGACTAGTAGAGGCAGTCTTGTTCTACTCCTGTAGTAGAGGCAGCTTTGTTCTGCTCCTGTAGTTTGACCAGTAGAGGCAGTCTTGTTCTACTCCTGTAGTAGAGGCAGCCTTGTTCTGCTCCTGTAGTTTGACAAGTAGAGGCAGTCTTGTTCTGCTCCTGTAGTTTGACTAGTAGAGGCAGCCTTGTTCTGCTCCTGTAGTTTGACTAGTAGAGGCAGTCTTGTTCTACTACTGTAGTAGAGGCAGCTTTGTTCTGCTCCTGTAGTTTGACTAGTAGAGGCAGTCTTGTTCTACTCCTGTAGTTTGACTAGTAAAGGCAGCCTTGTTCTGCTCCTGTAGTAGAGGCAGTCTTGTTCTGCTCCTGTAGTAGAGGCAGTCTTGTTCTGCTCCTGTAGTTTGACTAGTAGAGGCAGCCCTGTTCTACTCCTGTAGTTTGACTAGTAGAGGCAGGCTTGTTCTGCTCCTGTAGTAGAGGCAGCCTTGTTCTGCTCCTGTAGTTTGACTGTAGTTTGACCAGTAGAGGCAGTTTTGTTCTGCTCCTGTAGTTTGACTAGTAGAGGCAGTCTTGTTCTGCTCCTGTAGTAGAGGCAGTCTTGTTCTGCTCCTGTAGTTTGACTAGTAGAGGCAGTCTTGTTCTACTTCTGTAGTAGAGGCAGCCTTGTTCTGCTCCTGTAGTTTGACTAGTAGAGGCAGTCTTGTTCTACTCCTGTAGTTTGACTAGTAAAGGCAGCCTTGTTCTGCTCCTGTAGTAGAGGCAGTCTTGTTCTGCTCCTGTAGTTTGACTAGTAGAGGCAGCCCTGTTCTACTCCTGTAGTTTGACTAGTAGAGGCAGTCTTGTTCTGCTCCTGTAGTAGAGGCAGCCTTGTTCTGCTCCTGTAGTTTGACCAGTAGAGGCAGTTTTGTTCTGCTCCTGTAGTTTGACTAGTAGAGGCAGTCTTGTTCTGCTCCTGTAGTAGAGGCAGCCTTGTTCTGCTCCTGTAGTTTGACCAGTAGAGGCAGTTTTGTTCTGCTCCTGTAGTTTGACCAGTAGAGGCAGTCTTGTTCTGTTCCTGTAGTTTGACTAGTAGAGGCAGCCTTGTTCTGCTCCTGTAGTTTGACCAGTAGAGGCAGCCTTGTTCTGCTCCTGTAGTTTGACTAGTAGAGGCAGTCTTGTTCTGTTCCTGTAGTTTGACTAGTAGAGGCAGTCTTGTTCTACTTCTGTAGTAGAGGCAGCCTTGTTCTGCTCCTGTAGTTTGACCAGTAGAGGCAGCCTTGTTCTACTCCTGTAGTTTGACTAGTAGAGGCAGTCTTGTTCTGCTCCTGTAGTAGAGGCAGCCTTGTTCTGCTCCTGTAGTAGAGGCAGCCTTGTTCTGCTCCTGTAGTTTGACCAGTAGAGGCAGTTTTGTTCTGCTCCTGTAGTTTGACTAGTAGAGGCAGTCTTGTTCTGCTTGTTAGAGGCAGCCTTGTTCTGCTCCTGTAGTTTGACCAGTAGAGGCAGTTTTGTTCTGCTCCTGTAGTTTGACTAGTAGAGGCAGTCTTGTTCTGCTCCTGTAGTAGAGGCAGCCTTGTTCTGCTCCTGTAGTTTGACCAGTAGAGGCAGTCTTGTTCTGTTCCTGTAGTTTGACTAGTAGAGGCAGCCTTGTTCTGCTCCTGTAGTTTGACCAGTAGAGGCAGCCTTGTTCTGCTCCTGTAGTTTGACTAGTAGAGGCAGTCTTGTTCTTCTCCTGTAGTAGAGGCAGTCTTGTTCTTCTCCTGTAGTAGAGGCAGTCTTCTTCTGCTCCTGTAGTAGAGGCAGCCTTGTTCTGCTCCTGTAGTTTGACCAGTAGAGGCAGTCTTGTTCTGTTCCTGTAGTTTGACTAGTAGAGGCAGCCTTGTTCTGCTCCTGTAGTTTGACCAGTAGAGGCAGCCTTGTTCTGCTCCTGTAGTTTGACTAGTAGAGGCAGTCTTGTTCTTCTCCTGTAGTAGAGGCAGTCTTCTTCTGCTCCTGTAGTAGAGGCAGCCTTGTTCTGCTCCTGTAGTTTGACCAGTAGAGGCAGCCTTGTTCTGTTCCTGTAGTTTGACTAGTAGAGGAAGTCTTGTTCTGCTCCTGTAGTTTGACCAGTAGAGGCAGCCTTGTTCTGTTCCTGTAGTTTGACCAGTAGAGGCAGTCTTGTTCTGCTCCTGTAGTTTGACCAGTAGAGGCAGTCTTGTTCTACTCCTGTAGTTTGACTAGCAGATGCAGTCTTGTTCTGCTCCTGTAGTTTGACCAGTAGAGGCAGTCTTGTTCTACTCCTGTAGTTTGACTAGTAGAGGCAGTCTTGTTTTGTTCCTGTAGTTTGACTAGTAGAGGCAGTCTTGTTCTGATCCCGTAGTTTGACCAGTAGAGGCAGTCTTGTTCTGTTCCTGTAGTTTGACTAGTAGAGGCAGTCTTGTTCTGCTCCTGTAGTTTGACCAGTAGAGGCAGTCTTGTTCTGTTCCTGTAGTTTGACTAGTAGAGGCAGTCTTGTTCTGCTCCTGTAGTTTGACTAGTAGAGACAGTCTTGTTCTGCTCCTGTAGTTTGACTAGTAGAGGCAGTCTTGTTCTGTTCCTGTAGTTTGACTAGTAGAGGCAGTCTTGTTCTGTTCCTGTAGTTTGACTAGTAGAGGCAGTCTTGTTCTGTTCCTGTAGTTTGACTAGTAGAGGCAGTCTTGTTCTGCTCCTGTAGTTTGACTAGTAGAGGCAGTCTTGTTCTGTTCCTGTAGTTTGAGTAGTAGAGGCAGTCTTGTTCTGTTCCTGTAGTTTGACCAGTAGAGGCAGTCTTGTTCTGTTCCTGTAGTTTGACCAGTAGAGGCAGACTTGTTCTGTTCCTGTAGTTTGACTAGTAGAGGCAGTCTTGTTCTACTCCTGTAGTAGAGGCAGCTTTGTTCTGCTCCTGTAGTTTGACTAGTAGAGGCAGTCTTGTTCTGTTCCTGTAGTTTGACTAGTAGAGGCAGTCTTGTTCTGTTCCTGTAGTTTGACTAGTAGAGGCAGTCTTGTTCTACTCCTGTAGTAGAGGCAGCTTTGTTCTGCTCCTGTAGTTTGACCAGTAGAGACAGTCTTGTTCTACTCCTGTAGTAGAGGCAGCCTTGTTCTGCTCCTGTAATTTGACAAGTAGAGGCAGTCTTGTTCTACTCCTGTAGTTTGACTAGTAGAGGCAGCCTTGTTCTGCTCCTGTAGTTTGACTAGTAGAGGCAGTCTTGTTCTACTACTGTAGTAGAGGCAGCTTTGTTCTGCTCCTGTAGTTTGACTAGTAGAGGCAGTCTTGTTCTACTCCTGTAGTTTGACTAGTAAAGGCAGCCTTGTTCTGCTCCTGTAGTAGAGGCAGTCTTGTTCTGCTCCTGTAGTAGAGGCAGTCTTGTTCTGCTCCTGTAGTTTGACTAGTAGAGGCAGCCCTGTTCTACTCCTGTAGTTTGACTAGTAGAGGCAGGCTTGTTCTGCTCCTGTAGTAGAGGCAGCCTTGTTCTGCTCCTGTAGTTTGACCAGTAGAGGCAGTTTTGTTCTGCTCCTGTAGTTTGACTAGTAGAGGCAGTCTTGTTCTGCTCCTGTAGTAGAGGCAGTCTTGTTCTGCTCCTGTAGTTTGACTAGTAGAGGCAGTCTTGTTCTACTTCTGTAGTAGAGGCAGCCTTGTTCTGCTCCTGTAGTTTGACTAGTAAAGGCAGCCTTGTTCTGCTCCTGTAGTAGAGGCAGTCTTGTTCTGCTCCTGTAGTAGAGGCAGTCTTGTTCTGCTCCTGTAGTTTGACTAGTAGAGGCAGCCCTGTTCTACTCCTGTAGTTTGACTAGTAGAGGCAGTCTTGTTCTGCTCCTGTAGTAGAGGCAGCCTTGTTCTGCTCCTGTAGTTTGACCAGTAGAGGCAGTTTTGTTCTGCTCCTGTAGTTTGACTAGTAGAGGCAGTCTTGTTCTGCTCCTGTAGTTTGACCAGTAGAGGCAGTCTTGTTCTGTTCCTGTAGTTTGACTAGTAGAGGCAGTCTTGTTCTGCTCCTGTAGTTTGACCAGTAGAGGCAGTCTTGTTCTGTTCCTGTAGTTTGACTAGTAGAGGCAGTCTTGTTCTGCTCCTGTAGTTTGACTAGTAGAGACAGTCTTGTTCTGCTCCTGTAGTTTGACTAGTAGAGGCAGTCTTGTTCTGTTCCTGTAGTTTGACTAGTAGAGGCAGTCTTGTTCTGTTCCTGTAGTTTGACTAGTAGAGGCAGTCTTGTTCTGTTCCTGTAGTTTGACTAGTAGAGGCAGTCTTGTTCTGCTCCTGTAGTTTGACTAGTAGAGGCAGTCTTGTTCTGTTCCTGTAGTTTGAGTAGTAGAGGCAGTCTTGTTCTGTTCCTGTAGTTTGACCAGTAGAGGCAGTCTTGTTCTGTTCCTGTAGTTTGACCAGTAGAGGCAGACTTGTTCTGTTCCTGTAGTTTGACTAGTAGAGGCAGTCTTGTTCTACTCCTGTAGTAGAGGCAGCTTTGTTCTGCTCCTGTAGTTTGACTAGTAGAGGCAGTCTTGTTCTGTTCCTGTAGTTTGACTAGTAGAGGCAGTCTTGTTCTGCTCCTGTAGTAGAGGCAGTCTTGTTCTGTTCCTGTAGTTTGACTAGTAGAGGCAGTCTTGTTCTACTCCTGTAGTAGAGGCAGCTTTGTTCTGCTCCTGTAGTTTGACCAGTAGAGGCAGTCTTGTTCTACTCCTGTAGTAGAGGCAGCCTTGTTCTGCTCCTGTAGTTTGACCAGTAGAGGCAGTCTTGTTCTGCTCCTGTAGTTTGACTAGTAGAGGCAGCCTTGTTCTGCTCCTGTAGTTTGACTAGTAGAGGCAGTCTTGTTCTACTACTGTAGTAGAGGCAGCTTTGTTCTGCTCCTGTAGTTTGACTAGTAGAGGCAGTCTTGTTCTACTCCTGTAGTTTGACTAGTAAAGGCAGCCTTGTTCTGCTCCTGTAGTAGAGGCAGTCTTGTTCTGCTCCTGTAGTAGAGGCAGTCTTGTTCTGCTCCTGTAGTTTGACTAGTAGAGGCAGCCCTTTTCTACTCCTGTAGTTTGACTAGTAGAGGCAGGCTTGTTCTGCTCCTGTAGTAGAGGCAGCCTTGTTCTGCTCCTGTAGTTTGACCAGTAGAGGCAGTTTTGTTCTGCTCCTGTAGTTTGACTAGTAGAGGCAGTCTTGTTCTGCTCCTGTAGTAGAGGCAGTCTTGTTCTGCTCCTGTAGTTTGACTAGTAGAGGCAGTCTTGTTCTACTTCTGTAGTAGAGGCAGCCTTGTTCTGCTCCTGTAGTTTGACTAGTAAAGGCAGCCTTGTTCTGCTCCTGTAGTTTGACTAGTAGAGGCAGCCTTGTTCTGCTCCTGTAGTTTGACTAGTAGAGGCAGTCTTGTTCTACTACTGTAGTAGAGGCAGCTTTGTTCTGCTCCTGTAGTTTGACTAGTAGAGGCAGTCTTGTTCTACTCCTGTAGTTTGACTAGTAAAGGCAGCCTTGTTCTGCTCCTGTAGTAGAGGCAGTCTTGTTCTGCTCCTGTAGTAGAGGCAGTCTTGTTCTGCTCCTGTAGTTTGACTAGTAGAGGCAGCCCTGTTCTACTCCTGTAGTTTGACTAGTAGAGGCAGGCTTGTTCTGCTCCTGTAGTAGAGGCAGCCTTGTTCTGCTCCTGTAGTTTGACCAGTAGAGGCAGTTTTGTTCTGCTCCTGTAGTTTGACTAGTAGAGGCAGTCTTGTTCTGCTCCTGTAGTAGAGGCAGTCTTGTTCTGCTCCTGTAGTTTGACTAGTAGAGGCAGTCTTGTTCTACTTCTGTAGTAGAGGCAGCCTTGTTCTGCTCCTGTAGTTTGACTAGTAAAGGCAGCCTTGTTCTGCTCCTGTAGTAGAGGCAGTCTTGTTCTGCTCCTGTAGTTTGACTAGTATAGGCAGCCCTGTTCTACTCCTGTAGTTTGACTAGTAGAGGCAGTCTTGTTCTGCTCCTGTAGTAGAGGCAGCCTTGTTCTGCTCCTGTAGTTTGACCAGTAGAGGCAGTTTTGTTCTGCTCCTGTAGTTTGACTAGTAGAGGCAGTCTTGTTCTGCTCCTGTAGTAGAGGCAGCCTTGTTCTGCTCCTGTAGTTTGACCAGTAGAGGCAGTCTTGTTCTGTTCCTGTAGTTTGACTAGTAGAGGCAGCCTTGTTCTGCTCCTGTAGTTTGACCAGTAGAGGCAGCCTTGTTCTGCTCCTGTAGTTTGACTAGTAGAGGCAGTCTTGTTCTTCTCCTGTAGTAGAGGCAGTCTTCTTCTGCTCCTGTAGTAGAGGCAGCCTTGTTCTGCTCCTGTAGTTTGACCAGTAGAGGCAGCCTTGTTCTGTTCCTGTAGTTTGACTAGTAGAGGAAGTCTTGTTCTGCTCCTGTAGTTTGACCAGTAGAGGCAGCCTTGTTCTGTTCCTGTAGTTTGACCAGTAGAGGCAGTCTTGTTCTGCTCCTGTAGTTTGACCAGTAGAGGCAGTCTTGTTCTACTCCTGTAGTTTGACTAGCAGATGCAGTCTTGTTCTGCTCCTGTAGTTTGACCAGTAGAGGCAGTCTTGTTCTACTCCTGTAGTTTGACTAGTAGAGGCAGTCTTGTTTTGTTCCTGTAGTTTGACTAGTAGAGGCAGTCTTGTTCTGCTCCTGTAGTTTGACCAGTAGAGGCAGTCTTGTTCTGTTCCTGTAGTTTGACTAGTAGAGGCAGTCTTGTTCTGCTCCTGTAGTTTGACCAGTAGAGGCAGTCTTGTTCTGTTCCTGTAGTTTGACTAGTAGAGGAAGTCTTGTTCTGTTCCTGTAGTTTGACTAGTAGAGGCAGTCTTGTTCTGCTCCTGTAGTTTGACTAGTAGAGGCAGTCTTGTTCTGTTCCTGTAGTTTGACCAGTAGAGGCAGTCTTGTTCTGTTCCTGTAGTTTGACTAGTAGAGGCAGTCTTGTTCTGTTCCTGTAGTTTGACCAGTAGAGGCAGTCTTGTTCTGTTCCTGTAGTTTGACCAGTAGAGGCAGTCTTGTTCTGTTCCTGTAGTTTGACCAGTAGAGGCAGACTTGTTCTGTTCCTGTAGTTTGACCAGTAGAGGCAGTCTTGTTCTGTTCCTGTAGTTTGACTAGTAGAGGCAGCCTTGTTCTGCTCCTGTAGTTTGACTAGTAGAGGCAGTCTTGTTCTGCTCCTGTAGTAGAGGCAGCCTTGTTCTGCTCCTGTAGTTTGACTAGTAGAGGCAGTCTTGTTCTGTTCCTGTAGTTTGACCAGTAGAGGCAGTCTTGTTCTGTTCCTGTAGTTTGACTAGTAGAGGCAGTCTTGTTCTGCTCCTGTAGTAGAGGCAGCCTTGTTCTGCTCCTGTAGTTTGACTAGTAGAGGCAGTCTTGTTCTGTTCCTGTAGTTTGACCAGTAGAGGCAGTCTTGTTCTGTTCCTGTAGTTTGACCAGTAGAGGCAGTCTTGTTCTGTTCCTGTAGTTTGACTAGTAGAGGCAGTCTTGTTCTGCTCCTGTAGTAGAGGCAGTGGGGCGGCAGTGTAGCCTAGTGGTTAGAGCGTTGGACTAGTAACCGAAAGGTTGCAAATTCAAATCCCCGAGCTGACAAGGTACAACTCTGTCGTTCTGCCCATGAACAGGCAGTTAACCCACTGTTACTCGGTAGGCCGTCATTGAAAATAAGAATTTGTTCTTAACTGACTTCCCTAGTTAAATAAAAAAATATGCATTTGACTATCTATTTGACATTTGTGGTGCGACAATTAATTAAGTTTATTTCAATTTATGTTGTGTGGATTAACACGTTTTTGGTCGTGAGTTTCACAAGTCTGTGGAAGATGTGGAAATACATTTCATATGGATGCAGCCAGCACCAATTAAAGGGATGCAGCCAGCACCAATTAAAGGGATGCAGCCAGCACCAATTAAAGGGATGCAGCCAGCACCAATTAAAGGGATGCAGCCAGCACCAATTAAAGGGATGTGGAAATACATTTCATATGGATGCAGCCAGCACCAATTAAAGGGATGCAGCCAGCACCAATTAAAGGGATGCAGCCAGCACCAATTAAAGGAATGCAGCCAGCACCAATTAAAGGGATGCAGCCAGCACCAATTAAAAGGATGCAGCCAGCACCAATTAAAGGGATGCAGCCAGCACCAATTAAAGGGATGCAGCCAGCACCAATTAAAAGGATGCAGCCAGCACCAATTAAAGGGATGTGGAAATATATTTCATATGGATGCAGCCAGCACCAATTAAAGGGATGCAGCCAGCACCAATTAAAGGGATGCAGCCAGCACCAATTAAAGGGATGCAGCCAGCACCAATTAAAAGGATGCAGCCAGCACCAATTAAAGGGATGTGGAAATATATTTCATATGGATGCAGCCAGCACCAATTAAAGGGATGCAGCCAGCACCAATTAAAGGGATGTGGAAATAGATGTCATATGGATGCAGCCAGCACCAATTAAAGGGATGTGGAAATATATTTCATATGGATGCAGCCAGCACCAATTAAAGGGATGCAGCCAGCACCAATTAAAGGGATGCAGCCAGCACCAATTAAAGGGATGCAGTCAGCACCAATTAAAGGGATGCAGCCAGCACCAATTAAAGGGATGCAGCCAGCACCAATTAAAGGGATGTGGAAATACATTTCATATGGATGCAGCCAGCACCAATTAAAGGGATGTGGAAATAGATTTTATATGGATGCAGCCAGCACCAATTAAAGGGATGCAGCCAGCACCAATTAAAGGGATGCAGCCAGCACCAATTAAAGGGATGTGGAAATAGATGTCATATGGATGCAGCCGGCACCAATTAAAGGGATGTGGAAATATATTTCATATGGATGCAGCCAGCACCAATTAAAGGGATGCAGCCAGCACCAATTAAAGGGATGCAGCCAGCACCAATTAAAGGGATGTGGAAAGACATTTAATTTGTAAGTGCCTGAAATTCTATAGGCCGTTATAGGAAACATGCTTCTCGTGAGGGGCTGCGTATATGAACGGTCATGACAACACGGGACAGAAGAATTCCAGCGGACTGCTATAGCGCCCTCCTTGGGCCAATCTGTATCATTTTGTCAATACCGGATCTCTATGGCAAGACGCAACATTCGTCAAAATCGGCCAAGTGCCGTCCAAAATATTGCTTGTGACGAATTTACAAACATACAAAAGTACTACGGACGGTGACAGATCCACAGCCCCCTCCGTGATTTCATCATAGGGAGGGACAACGTACCGCTATTGACCTTCTAACTAATGGTTTATAAGAGATATTAACTATTGACCTTCTAACTAATGGTTTATAAGAGATATGAACTATTGACCTTTTAACTAATGGTTTATAAGAGATATTAACTATTGACCTTCTAACTAATGGTTTATAAGAGATATTAACTATTGTCCTTCTCGCACGCTGGCCCGGGCCGTGAGTGGTGACACGAGGAACCAGCAGGACTATCTGCTGCTGATTCCCTGGAGGTTTTCTGTTAATCCCAGAATTAGTATTGAAATGTAAAGAGGTCACCCAGACCGCGGGCTGCCGTAACCTAGAAACGTCTGGAGAGCTCGGGCTGCCATAACCTAGAAACGTCTGGAGAGCTCGGGCTGCTGGAACCTAGAAACGTCGCAGGGGGCTCGGGCTGCGGTAACCTAGAAACGTCTGGAGAGCTCGGGCTGCTGTAAACCTAGAAATGTCTCGAGAGCTCGGGCTGTCGTAACCTAAAAACGTCTGGAGAGCTCGGGCTGCTGGAACCTAGAAATGTCTCGAGAGCTCGGGCTGCCGTAACCTAGAAACGTCTGGAGAGCTTGGGCTGCTGTAACCTAGAAACGTCTCGAGAGCCCGGGCTGCTGTAACCTAGAAACGTCTGGAGAGCTCGGGCTGCTGTCACCTAGAAACGTCTGGAGAGCTCGGGCTGCTGTCACCTAGAAACGTCTGGAGAGCTCGGGCTGCTGGAACCTAGAAACGTCTCGGTCGCGAGAGCCCGGGCTGCTGTAACCTAGAAACGTCTGGAGAGCTCGGGCTGCCGTAACCTAGAAACGTCTCGAGAGCTCGGGCTGCTGTAACCTAGAAACGTCTGGAGAGCTCGGGCTGCTGTAACCTAGAAACGTCTCGAGAGCCCGGGCTGCTGGAACCTAGAAACGTCTGGAGAGCTCGGGCTGCTGTAACCTAGAGACGTCTGGAGAGCTCGGGCTGCTGTACCCTAGAGACGTCTGGAGAGCTCGGGCTGCCGTCACCTAGAAACGTCTCGAGAGCTCGGGCTGCTGTAACCTAGAAACGTCTGGAGAGCTCGGGCTGCTGTAACCTAGAAACGTCTGGAGAGCTCGGGCTGCTGTCACCTAGAAACGTCTGGAGAGCTCGGGCTGCTTTCACCTAGAAACGTCTGGAGAGCTCGGGCTGACGTAACTTAGAAACGTCTGGAGAGCTCGGGCTGCCGTAACCTAGAAACTTCGCGGCTGGGAAATAAAATATATCACTGTATTTCTGGAGAAAAGAAACATCCGTGAACAGTATGATCCTCACAAATAGCAGGGGTTGTTTTAAACCTCCAATGCAGGATATTGAAAAAAATAATGAAACGTAATCAATGATAGCTCAACGATGGACCTATAGAACTAAATAAGACTAATTCTCCAGGTACAAGCCAATGTTCCCCTCTGGGACTAACGGACAATAAAGACATGCTTGTTCTGCTGTTATTCATGGATGTCTGTGGCCACGTGAATACATTTATAGCCTGCTCATTGTTTTCCCACAGGAGATGCCCACAAAACATGGGGTGGCACGCTGAGGTAATAGGTTCTATTATTCCATCATTACCCCTGGAATGAGCAGTCCATCAAAAACATGCTGTCAGATATTATTTCTCTCACTCTGTGGCCTGCTGCAGCACTGTAGTGACATCTAGTGGTGAAATGCTATAACTACAACAGAAGTGATGGATGGAAGATATCCATAGAGTCATCTCTCTCGTGTAACGTGAACATAACAGCTGGGCTGACCAATTATGACAGACTTTAGTTGTGAGTTAACTGGGGTTGTCCTGTACTGTATAAATATGGATCAATATCAATATGGATCAATATCGATGTGGATCAATATCAATATGGATCAATATCAATGTGGATCAATATCAATGTGGATCAATATCAATGTGGATCAATATCAATATGGATCAATATCAATGTGGATCAATATCAATGTGGATCAATATCAATATCTTTGCAGTAGATTGCAACACCGCCCCCTTTGGCAGTTCTATCTTGTCTGAAAATGTTGTAATTTGGAATAAAAATTTCAGACTTTTTGGTGGTCTTCCTAAGCCAGGATTCAGACACAGCTAGAACATCCGGGTTGGCAGAGTGTGCTAAAGCAGTGAATAGAACAAACTTAGGGAGGAGGCTTCTGATGTTAACATGCATGAAACCAAGGCTATTACGGTTACAGAAGTCGTCAAAAGAGAGCGCCTGGGGAATAGGAGTGGAGCTAGGCACTGCAGGGCCTGGATTCACCTCTACATCGCCAGAGGAACAGAGGAGGAGTAGAATAAGGGTGCGGCTAAAAGCAATAAGAATTGGTCGTCTGGAACAGAGAGTAAAAGGAGGTTTCTGGGGGCGATAAAATAGCATCAAGGTATAACGTACAGACAAAGGTATGGTAGGATGTGAATACAGTGGAGGTAAACCTAGGTATTGAGTGATGAAGAAACATCATTATAATAATAATAATAATATATGCCATTTAGCAGACGCTTTTATCCAAAGCGACTTACAGTCATGTGTGCATACATTCTACGTATGGGTGGTCCCGGGGATCGAACCCACTACCCTGGCGTTACAAGCACCATGCTCTACCAACTGAGCTACAGAAGGACCATGTCATTGCATATGTGGGTGGTGGAACTAATAAATTGGATAATATGGTAATATGATATTATGACATATAATATCAATATGGATCAATATCAATATGGATCAATATCAATATGGATCAATATCAATATGGATCAATATCAATATCAATATGGATCAATATCAATATGGATAATTGCATAGTGTCTTTGAACTGTAACACACATGCTGTTGTCCTACAGGTTGGAGAAACTATTTTCCTGACATCAATTACAGCCTTATGTTAATCACATTACTTTTACATTAGAATCAATATCAATATGGATCAATATCAATATGGATCAATATCAATGTGGATCAATATCAATACGGATCAATATCAATGTGGATCAATATCAATATCAATATGGATCAATATCAATGTGGATCAATATCAATATGGATCAATATCAATATGGATCAATATCAATATGGATCCATATCAATATGGATCAATATCAATATGGATCAATATCAATATGGATCAATATCGATATGGATCTATATCAATATGGATCTATATCAATATGGATCAATATCAATGTGGATCAATATCCATATCAATATGGATCAATATCAATATGGATCAATATCAATGTGGATCTATATCAATATGGATCAATATCAATATGGATCAATATCAATGTGGATCTATATCAATATGGATCCATATCAATGTGGATCTATATCAATATGGATCAATATCAATATGGATCAATATCAATATGGATCAATATCCATATGGATCAATATCAATGTGGATCAATATCAATATCAATATGGATCAATATCAATATGGATCAATATTTCCATTTACATTTAAGTCATTTAGCAGACGCTCTTATCCAGAGCGACTTACAAATTGGTGCATTCACCTTATGACATCCAGTGGAACAGCCACTTTACAATAGTGCATCTAAATCTTTTAAGGGGGGGGGGTGAGAAGGATTACTTTATCCTATCCTAGGTATTCCTTAAAGAGGTGGGGTTTCAGGTGTCTCCGGAAGGTGGTGATTGACTCCGCTGTCCTGGCGTCGTGAGGGAGTTTGTTCCACCATTGGGGGGCCAGAGCAGCGAACAGTTTTGACTGGGCTGAGCGGGAACTGTACTTCCTCAGTGGTAGGGAGTATCAATGTGGATCAATATCAATATGGATCAATATCCATATGGATCAATATCAATGTGGATCAATATCAATGTGGATCAATATCAATATGGATCAATATCAATGTGGATCAATATCAATGTGGATCAATTTCATTATGGATCAATATCAATATCGATCAATATCCATATGGATCAATATCAATATGGATCAATATCCATATGGATCAATATCAACAACACAGCATGGTAGCAACACAACATGACAACATAGCATGGTAGCAACACCACATGACAACACAGCATGGTAGCAACACATAACAACACCACATGACAACACAGCATGGTAGCAACACATAACAACACCACATGACAACACAGCATGGTAGCAACACATAACAACACCACATGACAACACAGCATGGTAGCAACACATAACAACACCACATGACAACACAGCATGGTAGCAACACCACATGACAACAACATGGTAACAACACAACATGATAACACATCATTGTAGCAACACAACATGACAACACAGCATGGTAACAACACAGCATGGTAGCAACACAGCATGGTAGCAACACAACATGACAATAACATGGTAGCAACACAGCATGGCAATAACATGGTAGCAACACAACATGACAATAACATGGTAGCAACACAGCATGGTAGCAACACAACATGGCAACAACACATAATAACACAGCATGGTAGCAACACAGCATGGTAGCAACACAACATGGCAACAACACATAATAACACAGCATGGTAGCAACACAGCATGGTAGCAACACAACATGACAATAATATGGTAGCAACACAGCATGGTAACAACACAGCATGGTAGCAACACAACATGACAACAACACATAATAACACAGCATGGTAGCAACACAGCATGGTAGCAACACAACATGACAATAATATGGTAGCAACACAGCATGGTAACAACACAGCATGGTAGCAACACAGCATGGTAACAACACAGCATGGTAGCAACACAGCATGGTAACAACACAGCATGGTAACAACACAGCATGGTAGCAACACAGCATGGTAGCAACACAACATGGCAACAACACATAATAACACAGCATGGTAGCAACACAACATGACAATAACATGGTAACAACACAGCATGGTAGCAACACAACATGACAATAACATGGTAACAACACAGCATGGTAGCAACACAACATGACAATAACATGGTAGCAATACAACATGGCAGCAGCACAACATGGTAACAGCACAGAACAGGGTATAAACATTATTGGGTACAGACAACAGCACAAAGGGCAAGAAGGCAGAGACAACACATACAGTACATGTGTTTGTTAGAGCTTGGTGAAAGCGTGGTTGTCCTACGGTTATTTTGCACACAGCCTTCCCACAACAATCTGGGAAGGGTTCAGGATACCCAGCTAGCACATAACGATCTGAGAACGATGTGTTTCTTAGGTGGGAATTTCAGTACTTCAGCATAACGTTTTCTGCAAGTTTCCTCATGGTTCTATTTAAAAGAAAAAAATGTTACATTAAAAACAACAAGAAAACATTAGAAACGTTCAAAGAACGTTCTAAGCATGTTATTTAAAAATGTATACCTTTGAAATGAGGTCTGTTTGAATAGATGAAAATGAACAGCCTTGTATTAGTTTAAAAAGTCAGTTGTTCAACAGAAAGGGGGATACCTAGTCAGTTGTCCAACTGAAAGGGGGATACCTAGTCAGTTGTCCAACTGAAATGGGGATACCTAGTCAGTTGTCCAACTGAAAGGGGGATACCTAGTCAGTTGTACAACAGAAAGGAAAGGGGGATACCTAGTCAGTTGTACAACAGAAAGGAAAGGGGGATACCTAGTCAGTTATACAACAGAAAGGAAAGGGGGATACCTAGTCAGTTATACAACAGAAAGGAAAGGGGGATACCTAGTCAGTTGTACAACAGAAAGGAAAGGGGGATACCTAGTCAGTTATACAACAGAAAGGAAAGGGGGATACCTAGTCAGTTGTACAACAGAAAGGAAAGGGGGATACCTAGTCAGTTATACAACAGAAATGTTATGCAGGTGAATGAGGACCCAAAAGCGACTTGGCGAAAACAGAGTCTTTATTCCAGTAAAGGAAATAGGCAATACTCCTGGACAATCAGAGCAGAAAACAAAACATAAAAAACTAAATTCCACTCGTAGTGACGAGGACAGACTGGAGACTCGACCCTTAACTGTAGGTTGCCTCGGGAAGGCACCGACCGTAGCAGACTCAGACACCTGCTCACACGCAGCATCTGAGGGAAACAAGACACGACAGGGCGAGACAAAGACACAGCACGGCGAACATAATACAAGGATCCGACAGGACAGAAACGGAAAACAAGGGGAGAAATAGGGACTCAAATCAGAGGGCAAGATAGGGAACAGGTGTGAAAAGACTAGATGATTGAGTAGGAGAATGAGGAACAGCTGGGAGCAGGAACGGAACGATAGAGAGAGGAGAGAGAGGGAGGGGGAGAGAGAGGGATAGAAAAAGGGAACGAACCTAATAAGACCAGCAGGGGGAAACGAACAGAAGGGAAAGCATAATGACAAGACAATATAAGACAAAACATGACAAGAAAGGGAAAGGGGGATACCTAGTCAGTTATACAACAGAAAGGGAAAGGGGGATACCTAGTCAGTTGTACAACAGAAAGGGGGATACCTAGTCAGTTATACAACAGAAAGGGGGATACCTAGTCAGTTATACAACAGAAAGGGGGGGATACCTAGTCAGTTATACAACAGAAAGGGAAAGGGGGATACCTAGTCAGTTATACAACAGAAAGGGAAAGGGGGATACCTAGTCAGTTATACAACAGAAAGGAAAGGGGGATACCTAGTCAGTTATACAACTGAAATTAAATTCCATGTGTCCTATCTGTGCTGAGAGTTCAAAACAGTTCAACCAAACTAAGCCAGCAGTGCTATTAAAAGTCTTACTACAACATGTTCTCAGAACGTTCTTTAATTACCTTCAAATAACCTATCATTTCCATTCTCAGAACGTTTATAAAACGTCCAGGAAAACTTTCAGGGAAACCATAGTAAAACGTTCTCAGAACCTCTTTGGAACCTAAAAAAAATGTACGTTCCACACAACTTCCAAGGAACCAACTGTGCTAGCTGGAACCCTTTTCAATAGAGGGTTCTACCTGGAACTTTAAAAAAAAGGATTATCTTATGGGGACAGCCAAAGAACCCTTTTGGAACCTGGACCCATAGGCCTGAATGCCTGACAGACAGTAGCATAATAACACATTCTTCCACACCAGTCTAAACATGTCAGTGACCAAGCCAGTCATTTAACAGCCTTATTCCTCTTTACTTTAACTGTCCCATATGTCTGCAGTCACAGGAGGGGTTTAGACCAAGGCTACTTCAGTGCAAAATAGCAAACTAAAACGAATTGTCAAGCATACTTCTCATGAAACTGTTGAGCAATATCTTAGAAACACAACTAAGTAATTGTTTACATATTTCAACATTGCAGTCACGCTTTAGCGCCACTACGTTCAAAACTACTGGGAACTCGGAAATCTCCAACCTATGACTTCATTGCGTTCACGACAACTGGGAACCCGATTTTTTTTTTTTAACTCAGACTGGGCAAAATCGTTTGAACGGTCATCCAACACTGAATTTGTATCGGAAAATCTGATATTTTGATAGAGCTCCGAATAGCTGACCTGAAGATCACTGAAGTGATCATTTGACCTCGTTTTATCCGAGTTTCCTTGTTGTCTTGATCTCTCTCGCTCTTATCCATAGCCATCAATTTCCGCTAGTTACCACAGCCACAAAGTCATAATTGTCTATCGTAAAATGAATAAAAACAAAAATGTGCTTTTTGGTCTTAATTTAAGGTCAGGCATAAGGTTAAACGTGTGGTTAATGTTTGAGTTAGGTTTTAAATCCCATTGTAAGAAGAGGCATTTTAGAAATAGGCGAAGTTTATGACTTTGTGGCTGTGGTAAATAGTTACGACCCACCAGTGACGACCCCTTCGATCTCTTGCAGCTCTGACGTAAAGACGTGGGAACGTGCTTGGAGAAACCACTGTATCCTGAACAACATCAGTTAAAATAACAATTGTGGAATCGGCGGTTCGCCTTCAAAATAAAAGTCACCATTGAAAGCAATGCAAACTCACAAAAATAGTGGATTCATGCCACAATTGGACTAGATCGTGTTAAATAAAGTTGGAATGTTGTTATATAAATTCAACAAAAGACAATAATGAGTTAATTTGAAGAAAAAAAAGTTGAAATCGCATTGTGGATGTTGACTTCAGAATTGCATTGGGGGCATACTTCTATTGCAATGTACAGCCTTACTTATGGATCTGGGGTCCATGAATCAGCCGACTCAGTGAACTGTGAAGAGCTTTCATGCATATTAGTGCGTAGCTCTAATTTCAGGACTTTAACAGTTGGAAATCACCTTCCCAGTCATCCTATTGTAGGTTTTGGACATTCATATTGTAATGTCCAGCCTTCCATAGGGAACTTGGGTCCATCAAATTTGGTGTCAGACTCCTTAGTGAGGCTGCTCTAGTCCAGCTCCACCTTCCATCACTGCTCTAGTCCAGCTCCACCTTCCAGCACTGCTCTAGTCCACCTTCCATCACTGCTCTAGTCCACCTTCCAGCACTGCTCTAGTCCAGCTCCACCTTCCAGCACTGCTCTAGTCCACCTTCCAGCACTGCTCTAGTCCACCTTCCAACACTGCTCTAGTCCAGCCCCACCTTCCATCACTGCTCTAGTCCAGCTCCACCTTCCATCACTGCTCTAGTCCAGCTCCACCTTCCAACACTGCTCTAGTCCAGCTCCACCTTCCAACACTGCTCTAGTCCAGCTCCACCTTCCAACACTGCTCTAGTCCAGCTCCACCTTCCAACACTGCTCTAGTCCAGCTCCACCTTCCAACACTGCTCTAGTCCAGCTCCACCTTCCAGCACTGCTCTAGTCCAGCTCCACCTTCCAGCACTGCTCTAGTCCAGCCCCACCTTCCAACACTGCTCTAGTCCAGCTCCACCTTCCAGCACTGCTCTAGTCCAGCTCCACCTTCCAACACTGCTCTAGTCCAGCTCCACCTTCCAGCACTGCTCTAGTCCAGCTCCACCTTCCAGCACTGCTCTAGTCCAGCTCCACCTTCCAGCACTGCTCTAGTCCAGCTCCACCTTCCAACACTGCTCTAGTCCAGCTCCACCTTCCAACACTGCTCTAGTCCAGCTCCACCTTCCAGCACTGCTCTAGTCCACCTTCCAGCACTGCTCTAGTCCAGCTCCACCTTCCAACACTGCTCTAGTCCAGCTCCACCTTCCAGCACTGCTCTAGTCCAGCCCCACCTTCCAGCACTGCTCTAGTCCAGCTCCACCTTCCAGCACTGCTCTAGTCCAGCTCCACCTTCCAGCACTGCTCTAGTCCAGCCCCACCTTCCAGCACTGCTCTAGTCCACCTTCCAGCACTGCTCTAGTCCAGCTCCACCTTCCAGCACTGCTCTAGTCCAGCTCCACCTTCCAGCACTGCTCTAGTCCAGCTCCACCTTCCAGCACTGCTCTAGTCCACCTTCCAGCACTGCTCTAGTCCAGCTCCACCTTCCAACACTGCTCTAGTCCAGCCCCACCTTCCAGCACTGCTCTAGTCCAGCTCCACCTTCCAGCACTGCTCTAGTCCACCTTCCAGCACTGCTCTAGTCCAGCTCCACCTTCCAGCACTGCTCTAGTCCAGCTCCACCTTCCAGCACTGCTCTAGTCCAGCTCCACCTTCCAGCACTGCTCTCCAGCTCCACCTTCCAGCACTGCTCTAGTCCAGCCCCACCTTCCAGCACTGCTCTAGTCCACCTTCCAGCACTGCTCTAGTCCAGCTCCACCTTCCAACACTGCTCTAGTCCAGCCCCACCTTCCAGCACTGCTCTAGTCCAGCTCCACCTTCCAGCACTGCTCTAGTCCAGCTCCACCTTCCAGCACTGCTCTAGTCCAGCTCCACCTTCCAGCACTGCTCTAGTCCAGCTCCACCTTCCAACACTGCTCTAGTCCAGCTCCACCTTCCAGCACTGCTCTAGTCCAGCCCCACCTTCCAGCACTGCTCTAGTCCAGCTCCACCTTCCAACACTGCTCTAGTCCAGCCCCACCTTCCAGCACTGCTCTAGTCCAGCTCCACCTTCCAGCACTGCTCTAGTCCAGCTCCACCTTCCAGCACTGCTCTAGTCCAGCTCCACCTTCCAGCACTGCTCTAGTCCACCTTCCAGCACTGCTCTAGTCCAGCTCCACCTTCCAGCACTGCTCTAGTCCAGCTCCACCTTCCAGCACTGCTCTAGTCCAGCTCCACCTTCCAACACTGCTCTAGTCCAGCTCCACCTTCCAACACTGCTCTAGTCCAGCTCCACCTTCCAGCACTGCTCTAGTCCAGCTCCACCTTCCAGCACTGCTCTAGTCCAGCTTCCAGCACTGCTCTAGTCCAGCTTCCAGCACTGCTCTCCAGCACTGCTCTAGTCCAGCTTCCAGCACTGCTCTAGTCCAGCTCCACCTTCCAGCACTGCTCTAGTCCAGCTCCACCTTCCAGCACTGCTCTAGTCCAGCTCCACCTTCCAACACTGCTCTAGTCCAGCTCCACCTTCCAACACTGCTCTAGTCCAGCTCCACCTTCCAACACTGCTCTAGTCCAGCTCCACCTTCCAACACTGCTCTAGTCAAGCTCCACCTTCCAACACTGCTCTAGTCCACCTTCCAGCACTGCTCTAGTCCAGCTCCACCTTCCAGCACTGCTCTAGTCCACCTTCCAACACTGCTCTAGTCCAGCTCAACCTTCCAGCACTGCTCTAGTCCAGCCCCACCTTCCAACACTGCTCTAGTCCAGCTCCACCTTCCAGCACTGCTCTAGTCCAGCTCCACCTTCCAGCACTGCTCTAGTCCAGCTCCACCTTCCAACACTGCTCTAGTCCAGCTCCACCTTCCATCACTGCTCTAGTCCAGCTCCACCTTCCAGCACTGCTCTAGTCCAGCTCCACCTTCCAGCACTGCTCTAGTCCAGCTCCACCTTCCAGCACTGCTCTAGTCCACCTTCCAGCACTGCTCTAGTCCAGCTCCACCTTCCAGCACTGCTCTAGTCCAGCTCCACCTTCCATCACTGCTCTAGTCCAGCTCCACCTTCCATCACTGCTCTAGTCCAGCTCCACCTTCCATCACTGCTCTAGTCCAGCCCCACCTTCCATCCTTTAATGGGGGCTCTGAGTCCAGCTCCACCTTCCATCACTGCTCTATGGGGGACCAGCTCCACCTTCCATCACTGCTCTAGTCCAGACCCCAACCTTTCCAGCACTGACTCTAGTCCAGCCCACCTTCCAGCACTGCCTTTAATGGGGGACCAGCTCCACCTTCCAGCACTGCTCTAGGCCAGACCCCAACCTTCCATCACTGCTCAAGTCCAGCTCCAGGCCTTCCAGACCACTAAGGCCTCTAATGGGGGTCCAGCTCCACCTTCCAACACTGCTCTATGGGGCTCCACCTTCCAACACTGCCTAGTCCAGCCCCACCTTCCAGCACTGCTCTAGTCCAGCTCCACCTTCCAGCACTGCTCTAGTCCAAGATTTCCAAGAACAATGAGAACACAGCTGGAGAGATATGTTCCTATGAGGTTTGTAATGGGGGACCTGACTAAGGCCTTTAATGGGGGACCTGACTTAGGCCTTTAATGGGGGACCTGACTAAGGCCTTTAATGGGGGACCTGACCAAGGCCTTTAATGGGGGACCTGACCAAGGCCTTTAATGGGGGACCTGACTAAGGCCTTTAATGGGGGACCTGACTAAGGCCTTTAATGGGGACCTGACCAAGGCCTTTAATGGGGGACCTGACCAAGGCCTTTAATGGGGGACCTGACCAAGGCCTTTAATGGGGGACCTGACCAAGGCCTGTAATGGGGGACCTGACCAAGGCCTTTAATGGGGGACCTGACCAAGGCCTTTAATGGGGGACCTGACCAAGGCCTTTAATGGGGGACCTGACTAAGGCCTTTAATGGGGGACCTGACCAAGGCCTTTAATGGGGGACCTGACCAAGGCCTTTAATGGGGGACCTGACCAAGGCCTTTAATGGGGGACCTGACCAAGGCCTTTAATGGGGGACCTGACCAAGGCCTTTAATGGGGGACCTGACCAAGGCCTTTAATGGGGGACCTGACTGACCAAGGCCTTTAATGGGGGACCTGACCAAGGCCTTTAATGGGGGACCTGACCAAGGCCAAGGCATGGCAAATCAATGCAATCAGTGGTCGATTCATCAACAAGCTAAATACTGTGATGTGAGAGAAATTATTCAGAACTTTGAATAAATAAATGTTTCCAGGAAGTTTCTTAGCAAACGATCTGCTCTATATTCTCAGTCTAGATATTCTCATTTGCAATCTGTGTGAAAACAAGGCAGATGTTAACGGCAGGAATAGAAAAGATCTCCTGCTTGAACTAAGAGACGTTTCAGATGATGGGATCGTAGGTTGTCTTGCACTACACAGAGCAAGGACACATGTGAATTGACATGTGTAAATCACATTTTCAGATAAATGTTATTTAAAATAAAATTAAAAGTACATTCCAGGAACAACATTGGTTACATTAAACATTGGTACATGAACCGTTACTCAGAAACTAAATCTCCAGCCTCAAGGCCTTGTCTTTATCAGTTCATGATAAAGTCGACACCTGTTGTGACAAATACAATTTGATTGAATTTGGATTTGGTGTTTTAAGAAGTAGTACAATTATTTTTCATGAAGCCACATTTGTTGTGGTAGCACATAGTAAAAACGCAAATATCCTGGATATGAGTGACACTTATTTATAGTTGTGTTCTGTGGGTGTCACTGAGCAGGCTGATATCCCAGATCCTATGCCACAACGCAATCCTGAAGACAATACATCCACAGTGAATTCAACAGATTTCTATCTTTACATTTACAATTTTTTTTATTGTATATGGTTGTTTTTATATAACAACATTGCAACTTTGTTTAGCATTATCTAGTTCAATTGTGGCACGATTCCTACTATTTTCATCCGTTTGTATCAGTATCAATGGGAAACTTTTAATTTGAAGGCGAACCGTCGATTCCACTATTGTTGCTCACGACACACACGTCTTGGAGCGCGAGATGCCAGACTAACTATTATTCGAATGTTTCTCCGGCTTTTATTATCAACAAATAACTATTGTTTTTCATTTTTTGATGATAGTTTTAAACAATACCAACGGTGGCGAATTACTTATTTTGTGACAAGTTATGCGAGTTGTGTTGTTTTGGTCAGAGTTGGGGAGCCGTTCGCGCACGTCTCCGGCAGCCAGTCGGTTTCTCGACTAATTAGGGAAATGTTGCTGGTATCCATTGTATTGGAGTTGTCGCACTAGCCAGTCGTCTTCGTTCTCACACTAGGATATTGTCTCTCTGCGATGGCCGAGGCGAGGAGAATGGAGGACGAGGAGCGGGAGAGTTTGAGAGGAGAGCCGAGGGAACCTGTTATAAGACGCCAACCCAGACCGAACAACTCATCTGGAGGTAAAATATCTCACCAAACAACCTTCCCCATAATCTCTGCTTATATTCATTAGTGCACACTGTAGAAAAACGTTTTGCAACGGAACACAAAAAAATAGTGTTTCTTGTTTGTTCTGTCAATCCTGTTTCAGTAGGTTTTCTTCCATTTGATACCTGGTATTGTTGGCTGGTCTCTGTTGGATAGGAGGAGGAGGAGGAGGACTAGAGTTTCATCCCAAATGGTACCCTATTTCCTAGATAGTGCACTCCTTTTGATCAGAGCCCAGGTCAAAAATAGTGCACTACATAGGGAATAGGGTGCTGTTTCAGACAGCAAAACAAATCCTCACATTCCTTCAGCCTGACAGGGAAGACACAAACACATCCTGCAGGCATCAAGTAGAATCTCTGGCCAGAGTGAAAAGATCTGGGCCTAGATACTGTCCACGGTCACCGCATTTGCTAACTCTCTCTCTCTCTGTGTGTGTGTGTGTGTGTGTGTGTGTGTGTGTGTGTGTGTGTGTGTGTGTGTGTGTGTGTGTGTGTGTGTGTGTGTGTGTGTGTGTCCTGGCAGGGCCTACCCTCTGCATTCCTGGGGTGAATCAGCTCTCCCTGGTACCTCCTCTCAGAGCACACACACACACACCTGCACACAAACGCACACACACAAATGTGGTGAAGCCTGACATGCTGTTTCAGATATTCTTAAATAAATCCTTCATATCAGCGTTAATATGCATTATAGCTCAAGCATAATGAAACTGTAAGCATTCACACTAAGAGCAATTAGGTTGTGTACCAAATGGCACCCTAAATACAGAGCATTCAGAAAGTATACAGACCTCTTGACTCTTTCCACATTTTGTTATGTTACAGCCTTGTTCTAAAATGGATTCAATAGTTTTCCCCCCTCAATATACACACAATACCCCATAATGACATCACAATACCCCACAATGACATCACAATACCCCACAATGACATCACAATACCCCACAATGACTCAATATCCCACAATGACTCAATATCCCACAATGACTCAATATCCCACAATGACTCAATATCCCACAATGACTCAATATCCCACAATGACTCAATATCCCATAATGACGAAGCGAAAAAAAGAAAAATAGAAACTTTTGCAAATTTGTAAAATATGTAAAACTGAAATGTAACATTTACATAAGTATTCAGACCCTTTACTCAGTAGTTTGTTGAACCACCTTTGGCAGCGATTACGGCCTGGTCCTTCTGTAGCTCAGTTGGTAGAGCATGGCGCTTGTAACGCCAGGGTAGTGGGTTCGATCCCCGGGACCACCCATACGTAGAATGTATGCACACATGACTGTAAGTCGCTTTGGATAAAAGCGTCTGCTAAATGGCATATATTATTATTATTATTATTATTATATGGAGTCTTCTTGGGTTTGATGCTACAAGCTTTGCACACCTGTATTTGGGGAGTTTCTCCCATTCTTCTCTGCAGATCCTCTCAAGCTCTGTCAGGTTGGATGGGGAGCGTCGCTGCACAGCTATCTTCAGGTCTCTCTAGAGATGTTTGATCGGGTTCAAGTCTGGGCTCTGGCTGGGCCACTCAAGGACATTCAGAGACTTGTCCCAAAGCCATTCCTGCATTGTATTGGCTGTGTGCTTAAGGTCGTTGTCCTGTTAGAAGGTGAACCTTCACCCCAGTCTGAGGTCCTGAGCACTCTGCAGCAGGTTTTCATCAAGGATCTCTCTGTACTTTGCTGCGTTCATCTTTCCGTTGATCCTGACTAGTCTCCCAGTCCCTGTCGCTGAATAACATCCCCACAGCATGATGCTGCCACCACCATGCTTCACTGTAGGGATGGTGCCAGGTTTCCTCCAGACGTGACGCGTGGCATTCAGGCCAAAGAGTTCAATCTTGGTTTCATCAGATCAGAGAATCTTGTTTCTCATCATCTGAGAGTCTTTTAGGTGACTTTTGGCAAACTCCAAGCGGGCTGTCATGTGCCTTTTACTGAGGAGTGGCTTCCATCTGGCCAATGTACCATAAAGACCTGATTGGTGGTGTGCTGCAGAGATGGTTGTCCTTCTGGAAGGTTCACCCATCTTCACAGAGGAACTCTGGAGCTCTGTTAGAGTGACCATCGTGTTCTTGGTCAACTCCCTGAACAAGGCCCTTCTCCCCCGATTTGCTCAGTTTGACTGTAAACACAACAAAATGTGGACAAAGTGAAGGGGTCTGAATACTTTCCGAATGCGCTGTAGTGCACTACATGGGTTTCCATTAGGGACAAAGCCTTTCTGGAACCCAGAGAGAGAGTTCTGTTGGACGCCGGTTCACTTTCTTCAGTTTACTACATTCTGGAAGAGATTGGATCCACAAGAACTGCTGGAGTTTGGCTGTAAAGATTCTGTGGATTTTTGTTTTATCCGAAGCACTGACAGAGGAACTTTAGATGCTGGGGAGTTATCTGTCTTTATTCTATTGGACCAAGGGGGGGAGTTATCTATCTTTATTCTATTGGACCAATGGAGTTATCTATCTTTTATTCTATTGGACCTGAGTCCAATAGAATAAAGACAGATTATTCTATTGGACCAATAGAATAAAGATCAATGGAGTTATAACTCCCCCATTCTATTGAATTCCCTGAGTTCCAATAGAATAAAGATAGTTATCTATCTTTATTCTATTGGACCAGGGGAGTTATCTGTCTTTATTCTATTGGACCAGGGGAGTTATCTGTCTTTATTCTATTGGACCAGGGAGTTATCTATCTTTATTCTATTGGACCAGGGGAGTTATCTGTCTTTATTCTATTGGACCAATGGAGTTATCTGTCTTTATTCTATTGGACCAGGGAGTTATCTGTCTTTATTCTATTGGACCGTGAGAATGGGGAGTTATCTATCTTTATTCTATTGGACCAGGGGAGTTGTCTGTCTTTATTCTATTGGACCAGGGAGTTATCTGTCTTTATTCTATTGGACCAGGGGGTTATCTGTTATCTATCTTTATTCTATTGGACCAATGGACCAGGGAGTTATCTATCCTCTATTCAATAGAATATTGGACCAATGGAGTTATCTATCTTTAAAGTTATCTATCTTTATTCTATGGACCAGGGGAGTTCAGATGGAATGGGGGAGTTATCTATCTTTATTCTATTGGACCAGGGGAGTTGTCTGTCTTTATTCTATTGGACCAGGGGAGTTATCTGTCTTTATTCTATTGACCAGGGGAGTTGTCTGTCTTTATTCTATTGGACCAGGGGAGTTATCTATCTTTATTCTATTGGACCAGGGAGTTGTCTCTTTATTCTATTGGACCAGGGAGTTGTCTGTCAATTGGACCAGGGAGTTGTCTGTCTTTATTCTATTGACCAGGGGAGTTTCTTTATTCTATTGGACCAATGGAGTTGTCTGTCTTTATTCTAACTCCCCATTCAGGGAGTTCACGTGAATTCTCCTGGTCTGTCAATTAGAATAAAGATAGATATCTATCTTTATTCTATTGGACCAGGGAGTTATCTGTCTTTATTCTATTGGACCAATGGGGAGTTATCTATCTTTATTCTATTGGACCAGGGGAGTTATCTGTCTTTATTCTATTGGACCAGGGAGTTATCTATCTTTATTCTATTGGACCAGGGAGTTGTCTGTCTTTATTCTATTGGACCAATGGAGTTATCTATCTTTATTCTATTGGACCAATTGAGTTATCTATCTTTATTCTATTGGACCCGTGAGAATGGGGGAGTTATCTATCTTTATTCTATTGGACCAGGGGAGTTGTCTGTCTTTATTCTATTGGACCAGGGGAGTTGTCTGTCTTTATTCTATTGGACCAGGGGAGTTATCTATCTTTATTCTATTGGACCAATGGAGTTATCTATCTTTATTCTATTGGACCAGGGGAGTTATCTATCTTTATTCTATTGGACCAGGGGAGTTCACGTGAGAATGGGGGAGTTATCTATCTTTATTCTATTGGACCAATGGAGTTATCTATCTTTATTCTATTGGACCAGGGGAGTTATCTATCTTTATTCTATTGGACCAGGGGAGTTCACGTGAGAATGGGGGAGTTATCTATCTTTATTCTATTGGACCAGGGGAGTTATCTGTCTTTATTCTATTGGACCAGGGGAGTTATCTATCTTTATTCTATTGGACCAGGGGAGTTATCTGTCTTTATTCTAT
Source organism: Oncorhynchus gorbuscha (assembly GCF_021184085.1). Classification (NCBI taxonomy): domain Eukaryota; kingdom Metazoa; phylum Chordata; class Actinopteri; order Salmoniformes; family Salmonidae; genus Oncorhynchus; species Oncorhynchus gorbuscha. The sequence goes on from NC_060197.1 coordinate 47,468,955, forward strand.
TGGACCAGGGGAGTTATCTGTCTTTATTCTATTAGACCAATGGAGTTATCTGTCTTTATTCTATTGGACCAATGGAGTTATCTGTCTTTATTCTATTGGACCAGGAGAGTTATCTGTCTTTATTCTATTGGACCAGGGGAGTTATCTATCTTTATTCTATTGGACCAGGGGAGTTCACGTGAGAATGTTATCTATCTTTATTCTATTGGACCAATGGAGTTATCTATCTTTATTCTATTGGACCAATGGAGTTATCTGTCTTTTATTCTATTGGACCAGGGGAGTTATCTGTCTTTATTCTATTGGACCAGGGGAGTTATCTGTCTTTATTCTATTGGACCAATGGAGTTATCTATCTTTATTCTATTGGACCAGGGGAGTTATGTCTTTATTCTATTGGACCAGGGGAGTTATCTATCTTTATTCTATTGGACCAGGGGAGTTATCTATCTTTATTCTATTGGACCAGGGGAGTTATGTCTTTATTCTATTGGACCAGGGGAGTTATCTATCTTTATTCTATTGGACCAGGGGAGTTATCTATCTTTATTCTATTGGACCAGGGGAGTTGTCTGTCTTTATTCTATTGGACCAATGGAGTTATCTATCTTTATTCTATTGGACCAATTGAGTTATCTATCTTTATTCTATTGGACCAGGGGAGTTCACGTGAGAATGGGGGAGTTATCTATCTTTATTCTATTGGACCAGGGGAGTTGTCTGTCTTTATTCTATTGGACCAGGGGAGTTGTCTGTCTTTATTCTATTGGACCAGGGGAGTTGTCTGTCTTTATTCTATTGGACCAGGGGAGTTATCTATCTTTATTCTATTGGACCAGGGGAGTTGTCTGTCTTTATTCTATTGGACCAGGGGAGTTGTCTGTCTTTATTCTATTGGACCAGGGAGTTATCTGTCTTTATTCTATTGGACCAATGGAGTTATCTATCTTTATTCTATTGGACCAGGGGAGTTCACGTGAGAATGGGGGAGTTATCTATCTTTATTCTATTGGACCAATGGAGTTATCTGTCTTTATTCTATTGGACCAGGGGAGTTATCTGTCTTTATTCTATTGGACCAGGGGAGTTATCTGTCTTTATTCTATTGGACCAATGGAGTTATCTATCTTTATTCTATTGGACCAGGGGAGTTATCTGTCTTTATTCTATTGGACCAGGGGAGTTATCTATCTTTATTCTATTGGACCAGGGGAGTTATCTATCTTTATTCTATTGGACCAGGGGAGTTATCTATCTTTATTCTATTGGACCAGGGGAGTTGTCTGTCTTTATTCTATTGGACCAATGGAGTTATCTATCTTTATTCTATTGGACCAATTGAGTTATCTATCTTTATTCTATTGGACCAGGGGAGTTCACGTGAGAATGGGGGAGTTATCTATCTTTATTCTATTGGACCAGGGGAGTTGTCTGTCTTTATTCTATTGGACCAGGGGAGTTGTCTGTCTTTATTCTATTGGACCAGGGGAGTTGTCTGTCTTTATTCTATTGGACCAGGGGAGTTATCTATCTTTATTCTATTGGACCAGTGGAGTTGTCTGTCTTTATTCTATTGGACCAGGGGAGTTGTCTGTCTTTATTCTATTGGACCAGGGGAGTTATCTGTCTTTATTCTATTGGACCAATGGAGTTATCTATCTTTATTCTATTGGACCAATGGAGTTATCTATCTTTATTCTATTGGACCAATGGAGTTATCTATCTTTATTCTATTGGACCAATTGAGTTATCTATCTTTATTCTATTGGACCAGGGGAGTTCACGTGAGAATGGGGGAGTTATCTATCTTTATTCTATTGGACCAGGGGAGTTATCTGTCTTTATTCTATTGGACCAGGGAGTTATCTCTCTATTGGACCTGGTCTATCTTTATTCTATTAGAGTTATCTGTCTTTATTCTATTGACCAGGGACGTGAGAATGGGGAGTTATCTGTCTTTATTCTATTGGACCAGGGAGATCTGTCTTTATTCTAAGATATCTTAGGATCTCTTTATTCTATTGGACCAGGGGAGTCTATCTTTAATTAGGAAGTTATCTGTCTTTATTCTATTGGAAGATCTATCTTTATTCTATTGACCAGGGAGTTTCTGTCGTGAGAATGGGGAGTCCAATATTGGAATAATCTATCTTTATTCTATTGGACCAGGGGAGTTATCTATCTTTATTCTATTGGACCAGGGGAGTTCACGTGAGAATGGGGGAGTTATCTATCTTTATTCTATTGGACCAGGGGAGTTATCTGTCTTTATTCTATTGGACCAGGGGAGTTATCTATCTTTATTCTATTGGACCAGGGGAGTTCACGTGAGAATGGGGGAGTTATCTGTCTTTATTCTATTGGACCAGGGGAGTTATCTATCTTTATTCTATTGGACCAGGGGAGTTCAAGTGAGAATGGGGAGTTATCTGTCTTTATTCTATTGGACCAGGGGAGTTATCTATCTTTATTCTATTGGACCAGGGGAGTTATCTATCTTTATTCTATTGGACCAGGGGAGTTATCTGTCTTTATTCTATTGGACCAGGGGAGTTGTCTGTCTTTATTCTATTGGACCAGGGGAGTTATCTATCTTTATTCTATTGGACCAGGGGAGTTATCTATCTTTATTCTATTGGACCAGGGGAGTTATCTGTCTTTATTCTATTGGACCAGGGGAGGTATCTGTCTTTATTCTATTGGACCAGGGGAGTTATCTATCTTTATTCTATTGGACCAGGGGAGTTATCTATCTTTATTCTATTGGACCAGGGGAGTTATCTGTCTTTATTCTATTGGACCAGGGGAGTTATCTGTCTTTATTCTATTGGACCAATGGAGTTATCTATCTTTATTCTATTGGACCAGGGGAGTTGACTTGAGAACGGGGGAATACGCCTGTTGGAAGCTGATCATCTCCAGGGTGGTAAGAGTGGCCAGGAAACTGTAGCTACTGTTCTCTCAGTAACCATGCTCTCCTCTCTCTCTCTCTCTCTCTTTCTCTCTCTCTCTCTCTTTCTCCCTCTCTCTCTCTCTCTCTCTCTCTCTCTCTCTCTCTCTCTCTCTCTCTCTTTCTCCTCTCTCTCTCTCTCTCTCTCTTCTCTCTCTCTCTCTCTTTTTCTCTCTCTCTTCTCTTCTCTCTCGCTCTTTTCTCTCCTCTTCTCTCTTCCTCTCTTTCTCTCTCTTCCTCTCTTTCTTTCTCCCCTCTTTCTCCCTCTCTTTATCCCTCTCTCGCTCTTTTTCTCCCTCTTTTCTCTCTCTCTTTTTCCCTCTCTTGCTCTCAGAGAGGCACAAGGAACACAGACTGAGGTGAGTTCTGACAGATAACTGTCATTAATTATTACCTTGCTTGACACACACACACAAACACGTGGCTATCAGGTTAGGAGGTATTAACAGGGTAAGTGGTTGGGTGAGGAATTTCCCTCCCGAACAAGTCTATCTAACTTCCTCCAATAAACCAATTTAACAGGACCTCAGGAAGAGACAGGGACTAACGTGGATCCATAATAAACCCCAGGAAGAGTAGCTGCTGCCTTGGCAGGAACTAATGGGGATCCATAATAAACCCCATGAAGAGTAGCTGCTGCCTTGGCAGGAACTAATGGGGATCCATAATAAACCCCATGAAGAGTAGCTGCTGCCTTGACAGGAACTAATGGGGATCCATAATAAACCCCAGGAAGAGTAGCTGCTCCCTTGGCAGGAACTAATGGGGTTCCTGAGTGGCTAAATTGTCTGCTATTGTCCTCAGTAAGTTTCCATCCAGATTGTCAGACCCCGGTGGCTTGTCATTGTTGATAGACAAACACTCACTTTTTTTTAACCTCTTCCACACTGACTTTAGGGATTTCAAAGTACAGTTCTTGTCTTTCATAATTTGGTCCGATACAGTTATACTTGGATGTGTAGTGTCAGCGTTTTGGTGTTGGCATGTCATCCCTAAATTAGCTAATCTTGCCAATGAAAAAATCATTAGAGTAGGTTCAGGTTTTGTGATGAATGATCCATCTGATTCTATGAATAATGGAGCTGAGTTTGCCTTTTTTCCCCAAAATGTAATTTAAGCTTCAAAGCGTTTAACTGTCATTCTTTGTCATTTATCTTCGTTTCATAGTGTAGTTTCTTCTTGTTTTCATTCAGTTTAGTCTCATGATTTGTCAACTTGCAGTTCGTTTGCCAATCGGTTGTGCAGCCAGACTTATTTGCCATCTCTTTGCCTCATTCCTCTCAACCAAACACTTTTTAATTCCTCATCAGTTCACAAGGATAACTGTTTTTACAGTCATGTTCTTAATGGGTGTTTATTAGTAACTGGGAAAAGTAGTTTCATTAATGTGTCCAGGGCAGCGTCTGGTTGCTCCTCATTACACACCACAGACCAGCAGCGTCTGGTTGCTCCTCATTACACACCACAGACCAGCAGCGTCTGGTTGCTCCTCATTACACACCACGGACCAGCAGCGTCTGGTTGCTCCTCATTACACACCACGGACCAGCAGCGTCTGGTTGCTCCTCATTACACACCACGGACCAGCAGCGTCTGGTTGCTCCTCATTACACACCACGGACCAGCAGCGTCTGGTTGCTCCTCATTACACACCACGGACCAGCAGCGTCTGGTTGCTCCTCATTACACACCACGGACCAGCAGCGTCTGGTTGCTCCTCATTACACACCACGGACCAGCAGCGTCTGGTTGCTCCTCATTACACACCACGGACCAGCAGCGTCTGGTTGCTCCTCATTACACACCACGGACCAGCAGCGTCTGGTTGCTCCTCATTACACACCACGGACCAGCAGCGTCTGGTTGCTCCTCATTACACACCACGGACCAGCAGCGTCTGGTTGCTCCTCATTACACACCACGGACCAGCAGCGTCTGGTTGCTCCTCATTACACACCACGGACCAGCAGCGTCTGGTTGCTCCTCATTACACACCACGGACCAGCAGCGTCTGGTTGCTCCTCATTACACACCACGGACCAGCAGCGTCTGGTTGCTCCTCATTACACACCACGGACCAGCAGCGTCTGGTTGCTCCTCATTACACACCACGGACCAGCAGCGTCTGGTTGCTCCTCATTACACACCACGGACCAGCAGCGTCTGGTTGCTCCTCATTACACACCACGGACCAGCAGCGTCTGGTTGCTCCTCATTACACACCACGGACCAGCAGCGTCTGGTTGCTCCTCATTACACACCACGGACCAGCAGCGTCTGGTTGCTCCTCATTACACACCACGGACCAGCAGCGTCTGTTGTTGCTCCTCATTACACACCACGGACCAGCAGCGCTGGTTGCTCCTCTACACACCACGGACCAGCAGCGTTGCTCCTCATTACACACCACGGACCAGCAGCGTCTGGTTACACACCACGGACCAGCAGCTCTCCTCATTACACACCACGGACCAGCAGCGTCTGGTTGCTCCTCATTACACACCACGGACCAGCAGCGTCTGGTTGCTCCTCATTACACACCACGGACCAGCAGCTGGTTGCTCCTCATTACACACCACGGACCAGGTTGCTCCTCATTACACACCACGGACCAGCAGCTGGTTGCTCCTCATTACACACCACGGACCAGCAGGTCTTGCTCCTCATTACACACCACGGACCAGCAGCGTCTGGTTGCTCCTCATTACACACCACGGACCAGCAGCGTCTGGTTGCTCCTCATTACACACCACGGACCAGCAGCGTCTGGTTGCTCCTCATTACACACCACGGACCAGCAGCGTCTGGTTGCTCCTCATTACACACCACGGACCAGCAGCGTCTGGTTGCTCCTCATTACACACCACGGACCAGCAGCGTCTGGTTGCTCCTCATTACACACCACGGACCAGCAGCGTCTGGTTGCTCCTCATTACACACCACGGACCAGCAGCGTCTGGTTGCTCCTCATTACACACCACGGACCAGCAGCGTCTGGTTGCTCCTCATTACTCACCACAGACCACATCAACATATGAATCACTACAAAACTTATTGTATGACCTCTTATACACTATATTAGGCCCAGCCTTTGGTTTTCCTAGATATGGCTGCTATATTGTGATCACTACATCCTGTGGATCTGGATACGGCTTTAGAGCACATTTCTGCAGCATTAGTAAAGATGTGATCAATACATGTTGATGATGTCATTCCTGTGCTGTTTGTAACGACCCTGGTAGGTTGACTGATAACTTGAACCAGGTTGCAGGCACTGGTTACAGTTTGAAGTTTTGTCTTGAGTGGGAAGCTTGATTAAAGCCAGTCAATATTGAAAATCACCCAGAAAATATACCTCTCTGTTGATATCACATACATTATCAAGCATTTCACACATATTATTTAGATAGTGACTGTTACCTGTAATCTTTACAGGAATGTGGTTCTGAATATAAACAGCAACACCTCCACCATTGGCATTCCTGTCTTTTCTGTAGATGTTATAACGAATGTGGATCCATAATAAATACACACACACCTTAGCTGTGTTTCTAGAAGGAAACCTGCACTGTGTATTCTGTAATGGAGAAAGATAGCAGGTGAACTTCTTCTTCCTTTCCTCCAGCCAAGGACCTCTGTCCTCCATCAGGGCCGCCATTAAGAGAAGTGAGTATCACTTCCTTTATTACTCTACACAACAACGGATGACTTGTCTGTATATAGGAGCTGCTAGTTTCCCCTGGGTACAGATCTGGGATCAGCTTCCCTTCAACAAAGCATAACCTTAATCGTTAGTGGGGAAAAATACAAAGCTGACCCAAGATCAGTGTGTAGGCCAGGGGAACTGTTGTTAGAGCTATAAAGAAATCTTCCCTGGTGTTAGTAGCACTTGCCGCTTTCAAGACAACTGGGAACTGGAATAATACGAGGTCAAATCGTGACGTCAGTGATCTTCAGGTCGTAAAGTCAGAGCTCTAGAAAGAGGCGCAGAGTTCCAGAGTTGAATTACACTTCAAAGCCATTTTAGCCAGTTGTACCCATTTTCTTTCCAGTTCCCAGTTGTCTTGAACACGCTGAAGTTGAAAGTCTGATATTTTCAAGTTCCCAGTTGTCTTGAACACGCTGAAGTTGAAAGTCTGATATTTCCAAGTTCCCAGTTGGTTTGAACATGGCATTATGACTAGGCCATCTTATGTTATGAGCTTTATAATGAGTGTGATGGCTAAATTGCCCCTCTTGATCAGGTGTCTGTCCCTTGTGAAAGAGGTTTTTCAGACCTCAATAGTTCTTCCTGGTTCAATACAAATCAATAAAAACCGGTGTTTCTCTGTCTCAGCGTCAACTAGATCCACTTCCCTGAGCGAGAGCAACCCCAGAGACAGGAGGTAAGTTTACGGCTGAGTTTAGTGACGCATTTCACACATCAGATCAGATCCACATCAGATCCACATCAGATCCACATCAGATCCACATCAGATCCACATCAGATCCACATCAGATCCAGATCAGATCCACATCAGATCCACATCAGATCCACATCAGATCCACATCAGATCCACATCAGATCCACATCAGATCCACATCAGATCAGATCCACATCAGATCCACATCAGATCCAGATCTAAAACACCCACATTTAGCTTTCTGGTGTTTTCATCATGATAGATTGAGCTTTGATCACATACCTCTGGCCTGTGGCATACCTCTGGCCTGTGGCATACCTCTGGCCTGTGGCATACCTCTGGCCTGTGGCATACCTCTGGCCTGTGGCATAACTCTGGCCTGTGGCATACCTCTGGCCTGTGGCATACCTCTGGCCTGTGGCATACCTCTGGCCTGTGGCATACCTCTGGCCTGTGGCATGCCTCTGGCCTGTGGCATGCCTCTGGCCTGTGGAATACCTCTGGCCTGTGGCATGCCTCTGGCCTGTGGCATATCTCTGGCCTGTGGCATACCTCTGGCCTGTGGCATACTGATGTCCTCTCCATGTTATTAAAGCCGTCCAGAGATCACCATCCTCCTCTCCTGACCACGTACTATACCTCTGTAACTAAACCCTCCTCTTCCTCCTCCTCTTCCTTCTCCCACCAGTTATCTGGGGCGTCCAACACCTGGTTCCCCGGGGCTTCTGGGGGATTCCCTCCGCCCCCTCCTCCTGCTGCTATGATCTGGGGTAGTAGTATACCTCATACTATACAGGTAACTAACTCTCCTCTTCCTCCTCTTCCTCCTCCCACCACTATGAGGTAACTAACTCTACTATACAGGTTACTAACCCTCCTTCCTCCTTCCTCCTCCCACCACTATGATCTGGGGCAGTACTATACCTTCTTACTATACAGTATGAGGTTACTAACCCTCCTCTCCTCCTCCTCCTCCTCCTCCCACCACTATGATCTGGGGCAGTACTAATAACCCTCCTCTTCCTCCTCCTCCTTCCTCCTCCCACCACTATATCTGGGGCAGTACTATACCTCTTACTATACAGGTTACTAACCCTCCTCCTCCTCCTCCTCCTCCCACCACTATGATCTGGGACAGTACTATACCTCTTACTATACAGTACTATAGCTCTTACTATACAGGTAACTAAACCCTCCTCTTCCTCCTCCTCTTCCTTCTCCCACCAGTATGATCTGGGGCAGTACTACTATACCTCTTACTATACAGGTAACTAACCCTCCTCTTCCTCCTCCTCCTTCCTCCTCCCACCACTATGATCTGGGGCAGTACTATACCTCTTACTATACAGGTTACTAACCCTCCTCTTCCTCCTCCTCCTCCTCCTCCCACCACTATGATCTGGGGCAGTACTATACCTCTTACTATACAGGTAACTAAACCCTCCTCTTCCTCCTCCTCTTCCTTCTCCCACCAGTATGATCTGGGGCAGTGCTATACCTCTTATTATACAGGTAACTAACTCTCCTCTTCCCCCTCCTCCCACCACAACAATTTAATCTTCTTATGGACACCCACGTCATCATTAATATGATGGACACCCATGTCATCATTAATATGATGGACACCCACGTCATCATTAATATGATGGACACCCACGTCATCATTAATATGATGGACACCCACGTCATCATTAATATGATGGACACCCACGTCATCATTAATATGATGGACACCCACGTCATCATTAATATGATGGACACCCACGTCATCATTAATATGATGGACACCCACGTCATCCTCTATAATATGATGGACACCCACGTCATCATATAATATGATGGACACCCACGTCATCCTCTATAATATGATCATCATTAATATGATGGACACCCACGTCATCATTAATATGATGGACACCCACGTCATCCTCTATAATATGATGGACACCCATCCTCTATAATATGATCATCATCTATAATATGATGGACACCCACGTCATCCTCTATAATATGATCATCATTAATATGATGGACACCCACGTCATCCTCTATAATATGATCATTAATATGATGGACACCCACGTCATCATTAATATGATGGACACCCACGTCATCATTAATATGATGGACACCCACGTCATCATCCTCTTTAATATGATGGACACCCACGTCATCCTCTATAATATGATGGACACCCACGTCATCATTAATATGATGGACACCCACGTCATCATTAATATGATGGACACCCACGTCATCCTCTATAATATGATGGACACCCACGACATCATTAATATGATGGACACTGTGACGACCCTCCCACTCTGTCTGCCGTATTCTGTCTTTGTTCTTGTTTCCTTATTAGGATGCCGGTGGGCGGAGTTGAGAGGGTCGTCAGCTACATGGGAAACACCTGGGCCAGGTGTCTCCCAGGATAAATAGACCTCTTCCACATTCATGGAGGAGACTCTCTCCATGCAGACACCTGTTGTAGATTCTGTTGTGGTTCTTGGTGGCCTTTTGTTTGTTTGCTTTGGCACCTTTCATCACCCTGCATTATCACATTCATGCATGCAAAACACTCACTTACACTACTGATTACTGATTACACACACCATTGTATATTATACTTAGTTACTTATTTAATAAATATAGATTTTGCTACTCCTTATCTCCACGTTGTCTCCCTTTGTTACGGGCTTTGAGCCGGTTCGTGACAAGCTAGAGCATGATCGTGAGAAGCTAGAGCATGATCGTGTGAAATATGAAAAGGAATTGGCATTTAAACAAGATATGGAGCGTGCTAAAATCAAGTTGCAACAAGAACGTATAGAGTTGGTTAGGGAAGGAAAGATCTCAGGGGAGAGTTTGTTTTGGGAAGGTGACCCAGATTTACCTAGGGGTAGTTCCGCTTTTGGTCATGCCCCAGAGACATTTGATATTGTTGGGAACTTGCGGTTATTGCCTCGGTTTAATGAAAGGGACCCCGAGACATTCTTTTCGTTGTTTGAGCGGGTTGCTGACGCTAGGAGTTGGCCTGATTCTGACCGCACTTTAATGTTGCAGTGTGTGCTGACTGGTAAAGCGCAGGAAGCATATTCAGCTCTTAGTGTACACGACAGTGCCAGTTATGATAAAGTTAAAACAGCTGTGTTACAGATTTATGAATTGGTCCCTGAGGCTTACCGTCAACGATTTAGAACTTTAAAAAGGGACGATAACCAGACTCATGTTGAGTTTGCGCGACAGTTATCTTTACAGTTTAATCGCTGGTGTTCCGCCTCTGCAGTTGTGACTTTCCAAGGGCTGTGTGATCTGATTATGTTAGAGCAATTTAAGGACACAATTCCTGATCGTATTGCCACTTATATTAATGAACAGAAAGTAAAGAATGTTGCTGAAGCTGCGGTTTTGGCGGACGAGTATGTGTTGACTCACAAAAGTGTCTTTGCAAAACCCCGTATTCGGAAAGAGTGGGGGCATTCGGATAGATTTGGGCTTCGCTCACCGAGATACTTTGGTTCTCGGGCAGAGTTCTATTCAACTAGGGTTGAACCTGACTCCCATGGTAAGGCTGACTTTGGGCAGGAGTGTCACTACTGTCAAGGTTCAGGTCATTGGAAAAACGAATGTCCACTTCTCAGGTCAAAGGGTGCTTACGCTAAATCTAAGCCTGCTGCGTTAGCTGCACCTGTTCCACATCAGTTCATTCTTGACTCATTTCCTCAGGCCCAGGAGAATGTGAAAGTCCATATTGATCCAGACTATTTACCTTTCATTACAGAAGGTTTTGTGTCTATGTTAGGAAGTAAAGACCTAGTGCCAGTGAAGATCCTGAGAGACACAGGTGCCTCTGAATCATTTGTGTTGGAGTCTGTGTTACCCTTTTCTGCTGAGACTGATTCGGGAATAGTGTTCTAATTAGGGAATAGGTTTGAACACTCTGTCAGTTCCATTGCATAAACTGATGTTGGATTGTGGGCTGGTGAAGGGTGAAGTTGTTGTGGGGGTGCGTCCTTCGTTGCCTATTGAGGGTATCGACGTTATCCTTGGGAATAACTTGGCAGGTGAGCGTGTATGGCCAGTCGTGTTTCCATCTCTAGTGGTTTCCACTAAGCCGTCATTTGTTGGGATTCCTGATGAGAGTGTACAGAGTTTCCCAGAGGTGTTCTCTGCGTGTGCAGTGACACGTTCTATGAGCCGTGGCGAACTAGTCACTGCGCCGACTAATGATAATAATACAAAGTATGTCACCGTCTTCCCTGTTATCCCGTTATCTGTAACCCGCTCAGATCTAATCAATGCTCAACGGGATGACCCCACGTTGGAAGAGTTGCGTGATCAAATTGTGCCTATAGAACAGTTGGGAGATGTCGCCCATGGCTATTTTCTCCAAGAGGATGTCCTGATGAGAAAGTGGGTGTCTCATGATAGTGTTTTTCTGGGGGAGGCAATTAGTCAAGTTGTTGTACCAGTTAAGCTTCGTGAGTTGGTGTTGGAAACTTCTCACAGCGACGTTGCTGGACATATGGGGGTGAGGAAAACCTACAATCGCATATTAAGACATTTCTTTTGGCCTAGATTAAAGAGGGATGTTTCTGATTTTATCAAAACTTGTCACACATGTCAATTAACTGGTAAGCCTAATCAAGTTATTAAACCAGTACCATTGTTTCCTATTCCTGTACTCAGCCAACCTTTTGAGTATCTGATTATTGACTGTGTGGGTCCTCTGCCTCGTTCTAAAAAGGGTAGCAGTTACCTGTTCACTGTGATGTGTCAGACCACTAGGTTTCCTGCTGCCTATCCTCTCCGATCTATCACGACTAAATCGGTGTTAAAAGCTTTGACTCAGTTTCTCTCATTGTTTGGAATCCCTAAGGTCATTCAGAGTGATCAAGGATCTAATTTTACCTCTAATCTGTTTGGTCAGGTTCTTCAACAGCTCCATATTAAACACAATGTGTCTAGCGCCTATCACGCGCAAAGTCAAGGAGCACTGGAACGTTTCCATCAAACACTTAAGTCTTTGTTGAGAGCTTATTGTACTGAGATGGATAAGGATTGGGAGGAGGGGTTGCCTTGGTTACTGTTAGCCGCTAGGGAAGTTTCACAGGAGAGCACAGGTTTCAGTCCAAATGACCTTGTGTTTGGACATAGGGTGCGTGGACTTTTATCTGTTCTCCAGGATGACTGAAGTCTCCCGAGCCTCCTCAGTCCCTGTGTTCGTATGTGTGTGATTTCCGGCGACGGCTGTATGCCGCTGGTGAAATGGCTAAAGAGAAGTTATCATCTTCACAGGAGAGGATGAAGGGCATATTTGATCGCCGAACTGAGCCTCGTCACTTTAGTCCAGGTGACCAGGTTCTTGCTCTGCTGCCAATTGTTGGTTCTCCTTTTCAAGCCAAATTTCAAGGTCCATA
>NC_060197.1:47482230-47552230 GCF_021184085.1 Oncorhynchus gorbuscha
GGACACCCACGTCATCCTCTATAATATGATGGACACCCACGTCATCCTCTATAATATGATGGACACCCACGTCATCCTCTATAATATGATGGACACCCACGTCATCCTCTATAATATGATGGACACCATTAATATGATGGACACCCACGTCATCATTAATATGATGGACACCCACGCCATCATTAATATGATGGACACCCACGCCATCTTCTTTAGTATGGTGATGGACACCCACGTCATCCTCTATAATATGATGGACACCCACGTCATCCTCTATAATATGATGGACACCCACGCCATCCTCCTCTATAATATGATGTCATCCTCTATAATATGATGGACAACGACATCATTAATATGATCGACATCATTAATATTGGACACCCACGATCATTAATATGATGGACACACTATCTTTAATATGATGATGGACAATTCAAAAGTTTGGTTTACTCATTCAAGGGTTTTTCTTTATTTTTATTATTTTCTACGAGAGCGGGGGCGGAAGATGACTCATCGGCTGACAACATGGTAATGACTGGACTGGAAACGACTACGAGTAATGAGAGCACAGCACAAGAGAACACCACAGCAACTGTCACAAGTTCTGCTGCAACAGTGGGCCATAAACAGATGCAGGTATGTGTCTGTGGTTGGAGGAAAGTTACATCACACCATGGGTTGAGGATCCACCAGGGGAAGAAGGGGTGTTTGGGTAAAGAGAGACAGAGAACTCGCATTGATTACTTTCTGCGAAAGCGATCAAATCAGTCGAATGAAGCACAGCAACTGGACGCAAACCATAGTTTGCAGTGCATCAGTACCACTGTCATGGAGGACGTAAACTCAAGCACCGAAGTAGCAACTGAGGTGGAACCAACAACAGGAGTGGAACTCACCCAGCCTCCCAGACCTGCAGTCGAGAGGAGACTACCAGGGCACAGACCGTATGTGAAGTGGCCTGGCGCCAGTGACAAGAAGTTGTGGGAAACAGTGAATACTGACCTTACCTTGACCCTCGAGAAACTTCGAGGCACAGTGGAGAAGAAGTTGGAGAGGATGGGGGACATCATCTATGAGTACGGGACAGAAAGATTTGGAGTGGAAGAGGCAAAAGGTGGGAGAAAGGTTCCAACCCCACCAGTTTCCAGAAGGCAACAAGAAATCAAGCGCCTCGTTCAAGAAAGGCGGCAGCTTAAGAAACAGTGGAAGAAGGCCTCGGAAGTGGAAAAGGAGGGCATAGAGGCACTTCAAGCTGACATCAAAACCCGGTTGGCATCCCTCCGTAGAGCAGAGAACCTACGGAAACGCAGAAGGAAAAAAGAACAAACTAGAACTCGATTCTATAAAGATCCCTTCAAGTTCCTTAAAAGTCTCTTCACAAAAGAAAAAGTGGAGCTCTAAAAACAACAAAGAAAGACCTAGAGGAGCACCTGAGAATAACAAACGTTGACTCAAAGCGACATGAACATCTGGCCATCCCATCAGATATCCCACCCATTGAACCCCCGGAACATCATATTGAGACCAGCCCTCCGACATGGAAAGAGGTGGAAGACACAGTTCGACGGGCAAGAACAGCATCAGGCCCGGGGCCAAATGGAGTCCCGTACAAAGTGTATAAGAACACACCAGACGTCCTGAGGTTCCTCTGGAGGCTTATGAGAACAGCTTGGCAGAAGAAGATAATACCCAAAGTGTGGCGTAGGGTAGGCGGGGTCCTGATCCCTAAGGAGAAGGATGTAGTGAACATCAGCCAATTCCGCCCAATCTCCTTACTGAATGTCGAGGGAAAAATCTTCTTTAGGGTCATTGCCCAGAGGATGGCCGAGTACCTACAAAGGAATACGTACGTCGATGCATCTGTACAGAAGGCAGGAATATCAGGGTTCTCTGGCTGCTTGGAACATTCCAGCATGATCTGGCATCAGATCCAAATGGCCAAGGTGGAGAAAAGGGACCTCCATGTAGTCTTCCTCGACCTCGCCAATGCATTTGGCTCTGTGCCCCATGAACTCCTGTGGTCTGCCTTCAGATTTTTCCACATACCGGACACCATCACAAACCTGGTGAAGTCGTACTTCCAGGATCTGCAGTTCTGCTTCACCACCTCAGAGTTCACCACTCATGGCAGTGCCTGAATGTAGGTATAATGGCGGGATGTACCATTTCTCCGTTGGCATTCACAATGGCAATGGAGGTTATCATCAGATCCTCAAAATGGGTTGCTGGTGGACAGCGAGTCGACTCTGGTTTCCGCCTCCCTCCACTCAGAGCCTACATGGACGACATTACAACATTGACCACCACTGTCCCATGCACCAGGAGACTGCTCAGAAAACTTGGAGAACATCAGCTGGGCCCGTATGAAGATTAAACCATCCAAGTCACGCAGCATCTCGATTGTGAAGGGAGTACTCTCTGACCTGAAATTCTTCATCGGAGATGTCCAAATCCCAACAGTGTCTGAGCAGCCGGTAAAAAGCCTTGGAAGGTGGTATGATGCAAGCCTGAAGGACAAAGACCAGGTGCAACAGCTGCGCAAAGACATCAGTAGTAGCCTACAGTCCATCGACAACACCCAGCTACCTGGAAAGTTAAAGGCCTGGTGTCTGCAGTTTGGTCTCCTACCCCGGGTGTTGTGGCCCTTAGCACTGTATGAGGTTCCAATCTCAACAGTGGAGAAGATGGAAAGAGGAGTCACAGGCTACTTAAAGAAGTGGCTTGGAGTTCCACGATGCCTTACCACCATAGGCCTCTATGGAGATGGTGTCCTCAAGCTGCCCCTCACCAGTCTAACAGAGGAATTCAAGTGTGCAAAAACCAGGCTCCAAATGACACTGAATGAATCTCGAGACCCAGTGGTGAGCAACAACGCGCCGACCTTGGCAACTGGGCGCAAATGGAGGCCAGGAAAAGCAGTCCAGGAGGCAACAGCAGCCCTCAGACATGCTGACATTGTGGGTCATGTTCAGCAAGGGAGAGGAGGCCTTGGGCTAACTAGCCGTGCTGCTTGGAGTAAGGCCACTGCACCAGAGCGGCGGAAGATGGTAGTGCAGGAAGTACGCCATCAGGAGGAGGCTGCAAGGTGGGCCAAGGCAGTCTCTCTTGCCAAACAGGGACAGTGGACTCGATGGGACAGTGTGGAGAAGAGGAAGATCAGCTGGAAGGATCTGTGGGCCATGGAAGCGAGGCGGTTGAGCTTTTCCATCAGAGCAACATATGACGTCCTTCCAACACCAGTTAATCTTCACCAATGGTATGGTGAAGATCCGGTCTGTGCCCTCTGTTCCATGCCAGCCAACCTCAGGCACATTCTCACAGGCTGTAAAACAAGCCTCGCCCAAGGACGCTACACTTGGCGTCACAACCAAGTCCTTAAAAACCTTGCGTCCGCCCCTGGAGGACAAGCGAGCTGCCACCAACTCCCTACCACCCACAGCAGCATCACACTCCTTACGGACAAACTTTGTCCGCGAAGGGGCTAAACCACCGAAGAGCGGCTCTACACCATTAGAGCGAGACCAGCTGTGCTTGGCCCGCGACTGGAAAATGCTAGCTGACATTGGCCGGCAACTTGTGTTTCCTCCGGAGATCGCAACCACCACCCTAAGACCTGACATGGTGCTCTGGTCCCGTTCACTCAATAAGGTCTTCATCATTGAGCTCACAGTACCCTGGGAAAACTCAGTAGATGAGGCTTATGAGCGAAAACATCTGCGCTATGCTGATCTAGCTGCCGAAACACGGCATCATGGCTGGAACACAGAAGTCAGACCAGTGGAGGTGGGCTGCAGAGGTTTTGTGGCAACATCTACAACCAGACTGCTTAGAGACCTGGGAATTAAGGGCCAGAGCCAGCGTTCGGCAATCAAAGCTGTATCAGAGGCGGCAGAAGGCAGCAGTCAGTGGCTCTGGATGAAGAGAAAAGACCCCAGCTGGGCCCCGAAGTGAGAGGGCCAGGAGGTATGCGGTCATCAATGATTGACTCAGGGAGGAGGACGCCCCTGCCATGCATAGTCCCATGGGATGTTTGCTATCAACAACAAGGCAACTCCTATGACTAATTGGGAATGGGACGCAAGCGTAGGATTGATCACCCTGTCGCTGGCCGCCTTTGAGGAGGGTGTATAGTGTGAAAGGCCGAAACACCCTAGGAACCAAAGGTACACTACTGACGATGCGCTCCCCAAATTTCACCACGCTCACTGTTCATTAACTCTTGGAAGTGCTTGCACAAAGGATAGTAACATCTCATCCTGTGTTCTTGGAATCTACATTGTAGAATTATAGTGAAGACATCAAAACAATGAAATAACACATATGGAATCATGTAGTAACCAAAAAAGTGTTGAAACAAAATAAAAATATATTTTATAAACTCAGCAAAAAAAGAAACGTCCTCTCACTGTCAACTGCATTTATTTTCAGCAAACTTAACATGTGTAAATATTTGTATGAACATAACAAGATTCAACAACAGACATAAACTGAACAAGTTCCACAGACATGTGACTAACATAAATGGAATAATGTGTCCCTGAACAAAGGAGGGAGGGGGGGTCAAAATCAAAAGTAACAGTCAGTATCTGGTGTGGCCACCAGCTGCATTAAGTACTGCAGTGCATCTCCTCCTCATGGACGGCACCAGATTTGCCAGTTCTTGCTGTGAGATGTTACCCCACTCCTCCACCAAGGCACCTGCAAGTTCCCAGACATTTCTGGGGGGAATGGCACTAGCCCTCACCCTCCGATCCAACAGGTCCCAGACGTGCTTAATGGGATTAAGATCCGGGCTCTTCGCTGGCCATGGCAGAACACTAACATTCCTGCCTTGCAGGAAATCACGCACAGAACGAGCAGTATGGCTGGTGGCATTGTCATGCTGGAGGGTCATGTCAGGATGAGCCTGCAGGAAGGGTACCACATGAGGGAGGATGTCTTCCCTGTAACGCACAGTGTTGAGATTGCCTGTAATGACAAGCTCAGTGCGATGATGCTGTGACACACCGCCCCAGACCATGACAGACCCTCTACCTCCAAATCGTTCCCGCTCCAGGATACAGGCCTCTGTGTAGCGCTCATTCCTTCTACGATAAACGTGAATCCGACCATCACCCCTGGTGAGACAAAACCGTGACTCGTCAGGGAAGAGCACTTTTTGCCAGTCCTGTCTGGTCCAGCGACGGTGGGTTTGTGCCCATAGGGGACATTGTTGCCGGTGATGTCTGGTGAGGACCTGCCTGACAACAGGCCTTTCAAGCCCTCAGTCTAGCCTCTCTCAGTCTATTGCGGAAAGTCTGAGCACTGATGGAGGGATTGTGCATTCCTGGTGTAACTCGAGCAGTTGTTGTTGCCATCCTGTACTTGTCCCGCAGGTGTGATGTTTGGATGTACCTATCCTGTGAAGGTGTTGTTACACGTGGTCTGCCACTGCGAGGACGATTAGCTGTCTGCTTTGTCTCCCTGTAGCGCTGTCTTTCGCGTCTCACAGTACGGACAATGCAATTTATTGCCCTGGTCACATCTGCAGTCCTCATGCCTCCTCATGCCTCCTCATGCCTCCTCATGCCTCCTCATGCCTCCTCATGCCTCCTCATGCCTCCTTGCAGCCTAAGGCACGTTCATGCAGATGAGCAGGGACACTGGGCATCTTTCTTTTGGAGTCAGTAGAAAGGCCTCTTTAGTGTCCTAAGTTTTCATAACTGTGACCTTAATTGCCTACCGTCTGTAAGCTGTTAGTGTCTTAACGACCGTTCCACAGGTGCATGTTTATGAATTGTTTATGGTTCATTGAACAAGCATGGGAACCAGTGTTTAAACCCTTTACAATGAAGATCTGTGAAATTATTTCGATTTTTATGAATAATCTTTGAAAGACAGGGTCCTGAAAAAGGGACTTTTTCTTTTTGTGCTGAGTTTATTTGAGATTCTTCAAAGTAGCCACCCTTTGCCTTGATAACAGCTTTGCATTCACTCAACAAGCTTCGTAAGGTAGTCACCTGGAATGCATTTCCAACAGTCTTGAATGAGTTCCCACATATGCTGGGCACTTGTTGGCTGCTTTTCCTTCACTCTGCAGTCCAACTCATCCCAAACCATTTCAATTGGGTTGAGGTCGGGTGATTGTGGAGGCCAGGTCATCTGATGCAGCACTCCATCACTGTCCTTGGTCAAATAGCCCTTACACAGCCTGGAGGTGTGTTGGGTCATTGTCCTGTTGAAAAACAAATGATAGCCACACTAAGCACAAACCAGATGGGATGGCGTATCGCTGCAGAATGTTGTGGTAGTCATGCTGGTTAAGTGTGCCTTGAATTCTAAATAAATCACAGACAGTGTCCCCAGCAAAGCACCTCCGCACCATAACACCTCCTCCTCCATGCTTCATGGTGGGAGCCACACATGCAGAGATCATCCGTTCACCTACTCTACATCTCATAAAGACATGGCGGTTGGAATGAGAAAAAAAAACACATTTGGACTCATCAGACCAAAGTACAGATTTCCACCGGTCTAATGTCCATTGCTCATGCTTCTTGGCCCAAGCAAGTCTCTTCTTCTTGGTGTCCTTCTTGGATGCTATACTCTGGGTTCTGTTATTTCAGGTGTGAGTCATTCATAGTCTTGTTGACGATTTTCCTCCCTCTCTCCAGCCCCCTCCATCTTATGACGAGGTGATTAGAGAGACGAGTCAGGTCCAGGTCCAGGTGTTGCCTCTCTCCTTCTCCCCCCAACGCTCTGTCTCCACAACTACCATCGCCACGCAGACTGACACTGGACTAGAATTGTCAGCAGTGGCCCACGCACCCAACCAGAGAGGCTCTGTGGGTAAGAGGGGTTGTTTAGGGTGAGGAATCGTGCATTAGGAAAGTGATCCATCAGACATTAGCCGAAAGGGACACAATATAGAATGATTATTAATATTAGATCATGTGTTGTGTGTTTGTAGCCAGGAGACCTCCAAGGCCTCCCAGACCTTCCTATTCCTTTACAGCCAAACTGTTGTACGCTGATGAAACAACGTCGCACACTGATGACACGACGTCGCACGCCGATGACTCACTCATCTTCCTAGAAGACAGTCCAGCACTTCGCACACACACTCAGACCAGCAGACACACCGTCATACACACAGAGGCGACAGCATTTCACTATGATCTCTTGACCTCTGATCCTTTCTCACATCTGACCTCTGCCCCTGGCAGCCAAATTGACCAATGGGAGCAGTCCCCCTTCGTCCTCCCCCCTCATTCCACTGTCTTGACAATGCCCTCCGACCCTCCTCTGCCCCATAACCAGCCCAGGCCACGTCCTCGCACAAAAAATAGCCTTCGACCAATCAGGAGAGAAGTCAAAGTTCAGACCCTGGTGAGGCTGGGACAGACAGGATGTGAGGTCACAGAGAACCAAGAAGTGGGTCATCAGGGGGGGAAGTACCTTCAGGATCTCCTGGACGCCTTCAGCTCCGACGATTGGGGCTTCCCTGATCACCATAGCAATGACGATGTAGAGAGCGACTTGAGAGGAGAAGAAGAGGAGGAGGAGGAAGAAGATATGAGAGCCAGGATACAAGCCTTCGAGCTGCAGCAGCAACAGGAGGACCATGGTAACCATGCAGACGGTGACCACGGAGATGGAGCGTTGCTAGGGGGTGGGAAACCTGAACCCCACCCCCGAGTACAAGCACTCCCCAAACCGGCCCCAGTCATCTCCCGGAAACCCTCCCTCGCTGCCAAGACTTCCTCCCGCAAAGGATTGTGGGAAGATGGAGGCTCACTTGCGATAGACTTGAATTTGACTGTTGATACAGTTACCACCTCCCAACTCACACCCACTGACCCCTCTCCCAAACCTACCGAGACTCCCTTAAGTACCCCTGTCCCAGTCCTCACACCCCTACCCCTGCTTCCTAGAAAGCCCCCCTCTGAACCCCAAAGACCAGACCCCCAGGTAAGGCAGACAGAAGGGACCTCCCTACTCCGTCCCCCTCCAAGACCTCCAGTAGCACCCAGGACCAACGGGGCCATGGTACCCCAAGGGAGAAGCACTATGGTCGGCCTACCAACACCAGCGTTACCCCTTAAACCCTCCATAGACCTCCACAGCAACAACATTAGACCGAGTGTTGCTCAGAAGCCCAATGCCATGTCATCATCCCGTAGAGCGAGTGGTAAGTGCGTGTGTGTGTGTCCGTGTGTGTGTGTTAAGCACTAAGCTTAAGACAGTTAAGGCAGCCATAGGCTTCGCGTCGGGCCTCTTGCCGCGTTCACGTGCTAGCCACAACTAGGAAGCTCTGACATTTCCGACTTGCTAACTGAGTGTAGGTATACGGTGCCGTGTTCAACCAGTTAGCTAGATTGTAATTTTCCAAGTTCCGACTAGCACTTGAACACGGTTTTATAACAGACCATAATAGCTCTCAGGCCTTACTGCTTTTATTAAACGGTTGCCGACATATTTACTAAAGATGAATGACATGTTTTCATGTCCCGGGGGGAAGCCAGTTCTGAGATTCAGAAGTTGGTAACCAAACAGGCTAGTCGTTCATTCTATCCATCCTATTTACAATGGTTGCTATGCAAAACAAAACCTTGGCATGTTTCTATGCAGGCTAGCTACTGCTCCTTTGCAAGCTAGCCAACTAAATCTAACACACCATCACATCAGTCACATAGCCACAGTAAAAGACAGGAACCTTCTCGATGGCCATGATTGGCTGAGATAATGGGTGGGCTGGACATGCCGAGATATGAGTTTGGATTGTAGCACATTTCTATAATGTGAGCTGGTCGGTGTGTATGTAGGTAATTGTTTCTAACACGGAACCCAAACCGGCTGTGCGCCATCGTGCATAACATTTATTTTGTCCCCCCACAGCAAACGCGATCACGACACGCAGGTTAAAATATCAAAACAAACTCTGAACCAATTATGTTAATTTGGGGACAGGTCGAAAAGCATTAAACATTTATGGTAATTTAGCTAGCTAGCTTGCACGTAATAGTTAATTTGTCCTATTTAGCTAGCTTGCTGTTACTAGCTAATTGGTCCTGGGATATTAACATTGAGTTGTGCATTTCAGGTAAAATAACAAGGTCCTCTACTCCGCCAATTAATCCACACACAAGTTGGTCAACAGAATTGTTTCTAGTCGTCTCTCCTCCTTCCAGGCTTTTACTTCTCTTGACTTTATATTGCGATTGGCAACTTTCATAAATTAGGTGCATTACCGCCACTGACCTCGTTCGTCTTTCAGTCACCCACGTGGGTATAACCAATGAGGAGATGGCACGTGCTTCTATAAACCAATGAGGAGATGGCATGTGCTTCTATAAACCAATGAGGAGATGGGAGAAGCAGTGTGGGTGCAATAATGGAATAACATTGAATAGCATTGAGGTCATACAGGAACCTTCTCGATGGCCATGATTGGCTGAGATAATGGGTGGGCTGGACATGCCGAGGGATGAGTTTGGATTGTAGCACGTTTCTGTCTAATGTGAGCTGGTCGGTGTATATGTAGGAAATCTAACGCAGCTTTTTAAAGATATCACGTAGTATAACTGCATCAGTGCATCAGTGTTGCTCTCCACTTTCTGGAGGACCGAGTTTTGAAATCAGTGGAATCAGAGTATGATATATAAGGAGCTGGAGAAAATTCTGCCGTTTGATTGCAAATATGCCGACAGAGTCGAAAAGAGAACACACAGAGAAGGCTGTTGTTTTAAAACACCTGTCTCCGGATTACATCTTCAAACTAAAGGCAACCATGTTAACCGTGACACAGATTACATCTTCAAACTAAGGGCAACCATGGCAACCATGGTATCCGTGACAGAGATTACATCTTCAATTAAGGGCAACCATGGCAACCATGGTATCCGTGACAGAGATTACATCTTCAAACTAAGGGCAACCATGACGTCCGTGACAGAGATTACATCTTCAAACTAAGGGTAACCATGGCGTCCGTGACAGAGATTACATCTTCAAACTAAGGGTAACCATGGCGTCCGTGACAGAGATTACATCTTCAAACTAAGGGCAACCATGACGTCCGTGACAGAGATTACATCTTCAAACTAAGGGTAACCATGTCATCCGTGACGGAGATTACATCTTCAAACTAAGGGCAACCATGGCAACCATGGCATCCGTGACAGGGATTACATCTTCAAATTAAGGGTAACCATGGCAACCATGGCGTCCGTGACAGAGATTACATCTTCAAACTAAGGGC
This sequence comes from Oncorhynchus gorbuscha, assembly GCF_021184085.1. NCBI lineage: Eukaryota > Metazoa > Chordata > Actinopteri > Salmoniformes > Salmonidae > Oncorhynchus > Oncorhynchus gorbuscha. The sequence goes on from NC_060197.1 coordinate 47,492,474, forward strand.
AACCATGGCATCCGTGACAGAGAATACATCTTCAAAATAAGGGTAACCATGGCAACCATGGCGTCCGTGACAGAGAGGGAGAAGCGTCCATCCATGTATATGGGTAAAATATTCCAGCTAGCTACATTTTCAGAAACTACACATTTCTAATTTTGTCAGAAAGTTGTTTTCATTTCAAGTTAAAGCGTACTGTTAGCTAGCTAGCTAACGTTAACTGGCTGGCTCGTTAGCTAACACTACACGTATGATCTGTGTAGTAATATTATTTGTATCTCAGACAGCCATTTGTATTGCTAGTTATTAGCCTAATGTTAGCTAGCTATCAGGGTAGTAACGTTATGAGTTTGGATTATGGTTAATTGTTTAGCTAGCTAGCTAGATGTCGAAACAAAAGATTCCACTATGCAAGTAACCATTTCAATAGAATGTTCATGATGTCACTGCGACAACTGTCGATAGACGTAGCTGGTAAATTCGCTCTGGCTATCTACGCCGATTTCAGAGCACTCTCGTCTGAGGGTAGGATAACTGGTGAATCTACGAACGCTCAACACCCGTTGAATATGGCCGGTGTCAGTAAACGTTGGAGGCAAAAAAAGTAATTCAATTGTTACCAACAGCACAGTTACAGTCACCAACACTCTGGGTATCATAAAAACAGCTTAACCAGCTCTGCTTGGGTGAGCCGTTCTCGTATTTGTGTCTGGAAGTAGTTAGCCAACTTTAGCCACTTAGCTTGGGTGCTCGACTGCTATTGTTAGGTCAGAACGCTCGGATCATCCACTGAACGCTCCGACTTTAGGACAATCTGACAACGCTCTGGGCATTAGTAAACCCACTTCAGATTGAATTTAGGACAATCCGACAACGCTCTGGGCATTAGTAAACCCTCTCCAGATTTAATTTAGGACAATCCGACAACGCTCTGGGCATTAGTAAACCCACTCCAGATTGAATTTACGAACCCAACCGTAGTATAAATTCAGTCTGTCCTTATACTGCTTTAAGATACTTCTTATTTTGAACCTTTATTTAACTAGTCAGTTAAGAACAAATTATTATTTACAACAGTGGGTTAACTGCCTGGTTCAGCTGCAGAACGACATATTTTTACCTTGTCAGCTCAGGGATTCGATCCACCAACCTTTCGGTTACTGGCCCAACGCTCTAACCACTAGGCTACCTGCCGCCTCTACACTCTAACCACTAGGCTACCTGACGCCTCTACACTAACCACTAGGCTACCTGCCGCCTCTACACTCTAACCATTAGGCTACCTGCCACCCCAATGACTAGTCTGTAGATGTTACAAAGGCTGTCTTGATGTCAATTGAAACCTTTTGTGCTTTGAAATATGAGTAGTGTTTAAATTAAGAATACAATTGTAAATTTTTGTTTGCATTCTTTTAAACAAACTCCACAAGGACCTCAAATTTCCAGTGAGCACTGTCCCTGAATTATTTAAATGCCGATGTGAAACTGCATCTCAGTGCTAGAGGTGTCAATACAGAACCTGGTTTGATTCCAGGCTGTTTCACAACCGGCCGTGATTGGGAGTCCCATAGGGCGGCGCACAATTGGCCCAGCGTCGTCCAGGTTTGGCCGGAGTAGGCCGTTATTGTAAATAAGAATTTGTTCTTAACATAATTGTCAAGTTAAATAAAGGTTAATTAATAAACCATCCTTTTAGTCTTTGGTTGTTTACTAAACTAATCAATGAATCTATAAAGAGATGGGTGGGGTTAAGGCTTAAGAGGGTGTGAACGGGTGTAGACAAAGAAGAGCTCTCCAGTAGGTGTCCCAAAACATTCCAGGGCCATTTTCTCAAAAGTGAGGTTACAAGTTTATCAATTTTCAAAGCAGAATTACTTTCCCATTGTTCCTCAACTGTAGTGTATAATATACCATTTTGTAGCTCAAAGTCTCTACTTTTATCCAATGTAAAAATATATATATATATATATTTCAAATTTTGCTACATAAGATCGAGCCGGTCGGTCACATATTATATATATTACACATATTATATATATTACACATATTATATATATTACACATATTATATATACTACACATTATATATACATACGTTATTTACATTTACATTTAAGTCATTTAGCAGACGCTCTTATCCACATACTACATACTATATATACTACACATTATATCTACTACACATTATATACAAACTACATATTATATATATACACATTATATAAACTACATATTATATACAAACTACATATTATATACAAACTACATATTATATATACTACACATTATATATACTACACATTATATATACTACACATTATATATACTACATATTATATATACTACACACATTATATATACTACACACATTATATATACTACACATTATATATACTACACACATTATATATACTACACACATTATATATACTACACATTATATATACTATACATTATATATACGACACATTATACATACGACACATTATACATACGACACATTATATATACGACACATTATATATACTACACATTATATATACTACACATTATATATACTACACATATATATTACAGATGTGACTCCAATGTAAACTGGTGTCTGCTACACATATTTCTGCAATGTAAAGTGGATTACTTGCTAAGAAGCTGTAAAGCAACCCACAGTGTAAAGCAACCCACAGTGTAAAGCAACCCACAGTGTAAAGCAACCCACAGTGTAAAGCAACCCACCGAGTAAAGCAACCCACAGTGTAAAGCAACCCACAGTGTAAAGCAACCCACAGTGTAAAGCAACCCACAGTGTAAAGCAACCCACCGTGTAAAGCAACCCACCGAGTAAAGCAACCCACCGTGTAAAGCAACCCACAGTGTAATGCAACCCACAGTGTAATGCAACCCACAGTGTAATGCAACCCACAGTGTAATGCAACCCACATTGTAAAGCAACCCACATTGTAAAGCAACCCACCGTGTAAAGCAACCCACATTGTAAAGCAACCCACAGTGTAAAGCAACCCACCGAGTAAAGAAACCCACATTGTAAAGCAACCCACCGTGTAAAGCAACCCACATTGTAAAGCAACCCACCGAGTAAAGCAACCCACCGTGTAAAGCAACCCACATTGTAATGCAACCCACAGTGTAAAGCAACCCACCGAGTAAAGAAACCCACATTGTAAAGCTACCCACCGAGTAAAGCAACCCACATTGTAAAGCTACCCACCGAGTAAAGCAAGAAAATGCCTGATTGTGTGTAAACATAACTACGTGTGTGTGTGTGTGTGTGTGTGTGTGTGTGTGTGTGTGTGTGTGTGTGTGTGTGTGTGTGTGTGTGTGTGTGTGTGTGTGTGTGTGTGTGTGTGTGTGTGTGTGTGTGTGTGTGTGTGTGTGTGTGTGTGTGTGTGTGTGTGTGTGTGTGTGTGTGTGTGTGTGTGTGTGTCTTAGTCAGTCATTCAGTGTCCTGTGTGAACATCAAGTTATGAACATAACTGTTACCTGTGACTGTAATGACATCTATTAAAAGCATACGTTTTCTCTCACGAACAGAGAGATTTTTCAACCTTCTCCTCTTCTCTCTCCAGTGCCCCTGCCTGTGTCCGGACTAGCCGTACCTGGCAACAGGAGATCCTCTCTGGTCTCCAAACCCTCCATCCAGACCCCCATACCCACATCCCTAGTACCCCTAACCCCGGCCCTGGCTCCACCCCCAATGGGTGCTAGACCTCCAGTCTTATCCTCAGCTCCAGCCCAAAAGAAAACCCCATTGGTCTCCTCAGAGTGTGAACCTCCTCTTCCTCCTCGGTAAGTGTGTGTGTGTGTGTGTGTGTGTGTGTGTGTGTGTGTGTGTGTGTGTGTGTGTGTGTGTGTGTGTGTGTGTGTGTGTGTGTGTGTGTGTGTGTGTGTGTGTGTGTGTGTGTGTGTGTGTGTGTGTGTGTGTGTGTGTGTGTGTGTCCTGGACTCCTGATAGACTTTGAGTTTGTAGCTGCTCTCCAGTTGACACATAGAATACTAATGAAAATTGTTTATACCACAGCATTGTTTTAATACCAATGTTTATTTCTACCGGTAAATGTGTTTTAGTGTTTTGTTTGGTAACTGTTATGAGCGGGAAAAACAAATCCGTCCTGTACATGAACTCCTCTGTGGTCCTCATACCCTCTCTAGTCCTCTATAGTCCTCATACCCTCTCTAGTCGTCTGTAGTCCTCATACCCTCTCTAGTAGTCTGTAGTCCTCAGACCCCCTCTAGTCTTCTATAGTCCTCATACCCTCTCTAGTCGTCTGTAGTCCTCATACCCTCTCTAGTAGTCTGTAGTCCTCATACCCTCTCTAGTAGTCTATAGTCCTCATACCCTCTCTAGTCGTCTGTGGTCCTCATACCCTCTCTAGTAGTCTGTGGTCCTCAGAGCCTCTAGTCCTCTGTTGTCCTCAGAGCCTCTAGTCCTCTGTAGTCCTCAGAGCCTCTCTAGTCCTCTGTAGTCCTCATACCCTCTCTAGTCGTCTGTGGTCCTCAGAGCCTCTAGTCGTCTGTAGTCCTCAGACCCTCTCTAGTAGTCTGTAGTCCTCATACCCTCTCTAGTAGTCTGTGGTCCTCAGAGCCTCTCTAGTAGTCTGTGGTCCTCATACCCTCTCTAGTAGTCTGTGGTCCTCATACCCTCTCTAGTAGTCTGTGGTCCTCATACCCTCTAGTCGTCTGTAGTCCTCATACCCTCTCTAGTCGTCTGTTGTCCTCATACCCTCTCTAGTAGTCTGTTGTCCTCATACCCTCTCTAGTAGTCTGTGGTCCTCATACCCTCTCTAGTAGTCTGTAGTCCTCATACCCTCTCTAGTCGTCTATAGTCCTCATACCCTCTCTAGTCGTCTGTAGTCCTCATACCCTCTGTAGTCCTCATACCCTCTCTAGTCTTCTGTAGTCCTCATACCCTCTCTAGTAGTCTGTAGTCCTCATACCCTCTCTAGTAGTCTGTAGTCCTCATACCCTCTCGTAGTCTATAGTCCTCATACCCTCTAGTCTTCTGTAGTCCTCATACCCTCTCTAGTCGTCTGTAGTCCTCATACCCTCTCTAGTCTTCTGTAGTCCTCATACCCTCTCTAGTCGTCTGTAGTCCTCATACCCTCTCTAGTCGTCTGTAGTCCTCATACCCTCTCTAGTCTTCTGTAGTCCTCATACCCTCTCTAGTCGTCTGTAGTCCTCATACCCTCTCTAGTCGTCTGTTGTCCTCATACCCTCTCTAGTCTTCTGTAGTCCTCATAGCCTCTCTAGTAGTCTATAGTCCTCATACCCTCTCTAGTAGTCTGTTGTCCTCATACCCTCTCTAGTAGTCTGTAGTCCTCATACCCTCTAGTCGTCTGTTGACCTCATACCCTCTCTAGTAGTCTGTTGTCCTCAGAGCCTCTCTAGTAGTCTGTTGTCCTCAGAGCCTCTCTAGTAGTCTGTGGTCCTCAGAGCCTCTAGTCGTCTGTAGTCCTCAGAGCCTCTCTAGTAGTCTGTGGTCCTCATACCCTCTCTAGTAGTCTGTGGTCCTCATACCCTCTCTAGTAGTCTGTAGTCCTCATACCCTCTCTAGTCGTCTATAGTCCTCATACCCTCTAGTCGTCTGTTGTCCTCCCTCTCTAGTCGTCTGTAGTCCTCATACCCTCTCTAGTAGTCTGTTGTCCTCATACCCTCTCTAGTAGTCTGTAGTCCTCATACCCTCTCTAGTAGTCTGTTGTCCTCATACCCTCTCTAGTCTTCTGTAGTCCTCAGAGCCTCTCTAGTCGTCTATAGTCCTCATACCCTCTCTAGTCTGTTGTCCTCAGAGCCTCTCTAGTCGTCTGTAGTCCTCATACCCTCTCTAGTCGTCTGTAGTCCTCATACCCTCTCTAGTAGTCTGTAGTCCTCATACCCTCTCTAGTAGTCTGTAGTCCTCATACCCTCTCTAGTAGTCTGTAGTCCTCAGAGCCTCTCTAGTAGTCTGTAGTCCTCATACCCTCTCTAGTAGTCTGTTGTCCTCATACCCTCTCTAGTCTTCTGTAGTCCTCAGAGCCTCTCTAGTCGTCTATAGTCCTCATACCCTCTCTAGTCGTCTGTTGTCCTCAGAGCCTCTCTAGTCGTCTGTAGTCCTCATACCCTCTCTAGTAGTCTGTAGTCCTCATACCCTCTCTAGTAGTCTGTAGTCCTCATACCCTCTCTAGTAGAAGTCTGTGGTCCTCATACCCTCTCTAGTCGTCTGTTGTCCTCATACCCTCTCTAGTAGTCTGTGGTCCTCATACCCTCTCTAGTCGTCTGTAGTCCTCATACCCTCTCTAGTCGTCTGTAGTCCTCATACCCTCTCTAGTAGTCTGTGGTCCTCAGAGCCTCTCTAGTAGTCTGTGGTCCTCAGAGCCTCTCTAGTAGTCTGTGGTCCTCATACCCTCTCTAGTAGTCTGTGGTCCTCATACCCTCTCTAGTAGTCTGTGGTCCTCAGAGCCTCTCTAGTCTTCTGTGGTCCTCATACCCTCTCTAGTCTTCTGTGGTCCTCATACCCTCTCTAGTCTTCTGTAGTCCTCATACCCTCTCTAGTCGTCTGTCCTCATACCCTCTCTAGTCGTCTGTTGTCCTCATACCCTCTCTAGTCGTCTATTGTCCTCATACCCTCTCTAGTCGTCTGTGGTCCTCATACCCTCTCTAGTCTTCTGTGGTCCTCATACCCTCTCTAGTCGTCTGTTGTCCTCATACCATCTCTAGTCGTCTGTAGTCCTCATACCCTCTCTAGTCTTCTGTAGTCCTCATACCCTCTCTAGTCGTCTGTTGTCCTCATACCCTCTCTAGTCGTCTGTAGTCCTCATACCCTCTCTAGTCTTCTGTAGTCCTCATACCCTCTCTAGTCGTCTGTTGTCCTCATACCCTCTCTAGTCGTCTGTTGTCCTCATACCCTCTCTAGTCGTCTGTGGTCCTCATACCCTCTCTAGTCTTCTGTAGTCCTCATACCCTCTCTAGTCGTCTGTGGTCCTCAGAGCCTCTCTAGTCGTCTGTGGTCCTCATACCCTCTCTAGTAGTCTGTGGTCCTCATACCCTCTAGTCGTCTGTGGTCCTCAGAGCCTCTAGTCGTCTGTAGTCCTCATACCCTCTCTAGTAGTCTGTAGTCCTCATACCCTCTCTAGTAGTCTGTGGTCCTCATACCCTCTCTAGTAGTCTGTGGTCCTCATACCCTCTCTAGTAGTCTGTGGTCCTCATACCCTCTCTAGTAGTCTGTGGTCCTCATACCCTCTCTAGTCTTCTGTGGTCCTCATACCCTCTGTAGTCTTCTGTGGTCCTCATACCCTCTCTAGTCTTCTGTGGTCCTCATACCCTCTCTAGTCCTCATACCCTCACTAGTCTTCTGTGGTCCTCATACCCTCTCTAGTCGTCTGTGGTCCTCATACCCTCTCTAGTCTTCTGTGGTCCTCATACCCTCTCTAGTCTTCTGTGGTCCTCATACCCTCTCTAGTCTTCTGTGGTCCTCATACCCTCTCTAGTCTTCTGTGGTCCTCATACCCTCTCTAGTCTTCTGTGGTCCTCATACCCTCTCTAGTCTTCTGTGGTCCTCATACCCTCTCTAGTCTCCTCTGTAGTTCTCTCCGTCGTTCATTATTTTCAAGGTAATGTACAGAACGTCAGCATTCATTCCTTACATCATAACTATGACCATCTCTTTATATCTTCCAGACCAGAGACTCTCTTAACCTCCCTCTCCTCTCCGTATATGTCAGACCCCAGGGAGTGTTTAAGATGCTCCCTCTCCGCCCCCCTCCCATGAAGACTGTTCCTGGTCGACACCCACCTCTCCAGGCTGTCTCCTCCTCCTCCTCCTCCTACTCTACCACATCACCCAATAAGCCACCCCCTGCCCAGGCTGTAGCCGCCCCCGCTTCTACATCAGCCAACCAGCAGGCTGTCCCTGACCCCTGCACCACTCCATCAGCCAATCAGCCGCAGGGTCAGAGGGCACCAAAGAAAGGCCCCCCTTTACCCCTCCGACCCAGGCCTGGACACCCCCTGTACAAGAGTTACATGGTAAACACAAACATCTACTTTGGCTAAACATTGACTTTACATACATACAGAGCATTCGGAAAGTATTCAGACCCTCTTGACTCTTTCCACATTTTGTTACGTTTCAGCCTTGTTCTAAAATGGATGCAATTGTTTTTCCCCCTCATCAATATACACACAATACCCCATAATGACATCACAATACCCCATAATGACATCACAATACCCCACAATGACAACACAATACCCCACAATGACAACACAATACCCCATAATGACATCACAATACCCCACAATGACATCCCAATACCCCACAATGACATCCCAATACCCCACAATGACATCCCAATACCCCACAATGACATCCCAATACCCCACAATGACATCCCAATACCCCCATAATGACATCACAATACCCCATAATGACATCACAATACCCCATAATGACATCACAATACCCCCATAATGACATCACAATACCCCATAATGACATCCCAATACCCCATAATGACATCCCAATACCCCACAATGACATCCCAATACCCCACAATGACATCCCAATACCCCACAATGACATCCCAATACCCCACAATGACATCCCAATACCCCACAATGACATCACAATACCCCATAATGAGACCCATAATGACATCACAATACCCTATAATGACATCACAATACCCCACAATGACATCACAATACCCCACAATGACATCACACTACCTCACAATGACATCACAATACCCCACAATGACAACACAATACCACACAATGACATCCCAATACCCCACAATGACATCCCAATACCCCCATAATGACATCACAATACCCCCATAATGACATCACAATACCCCCATAATGACATCCCAATACCCCATAATGACATCCCAATACCCCATAATGACATCACAATACCCCATAATGAGACCCATAATGACATCACAATACCCTATAATGACATCACAATACCCCACAATGAGACCCATAATGACATCACAATACCCTATAATGACATCACAATACCCCACAATGACATCACAATACCCCACAATGACATCACAATACCCCACAATGACATCACAATACCCCACAATGACATCACAATACCCCACAATGACATCACACTACCCCACAATGACAACACAATACCCCATAATGACATCACAATACCCCATAATGACATCACAATACCCCACAATGACATCACAATACCCCATAATGACATCCCAATACCCCACAATGACATCCCAATACCCCACAATGACATCCCAATACCCCATAATGACATCACAATACCCCACAATGACATCACAATACCCCATAATGAGACCCATAATGACATCACAATACCCCATAATGACATCACACTACCTCACAATGACATCACAATACCCCACAATGACATCACAATACCCCACAATGACGTCACAATACCCCACAATGACGTCACACTACCCCACAATGACGTCACACTACCCCACAATGACGTCACAATACCCCACAATGATGTCACAGTACCCCACAATGACGTCCCAGTACCCCACAATGACGTCCCAGTACCCCACAATGACGTCCCAGTACCCCACAATGACGTCCCAGTACCCCACAATGACGTCCCAATACCCCACAATGACGTCACAATACCCCACAATGTCACAATACCCCACAATGTCACAATACCCCACAATGACGTCACAATACCCCACAATGACGTCACAATGACATCACACTACCCCACAATGACATCACAATACCCCACAATGACGTCACAATACCCCACAATGACGTCACAATACCCCACAATGACGTCACAATACCCCACAATGACGTCACAATACCCCACAATGACATCACACTACCTCATAATGACATCACACTACCTCATAATGACATCACACTACCCCATTGTGACATCACAATGCCCCATAGTGACATCACAATGCCCCATAATGACAAAGTGTGATATTTGAATGGTCTGGTAGCATTTACATTTATAAAAAATAAAAAACGTAAATATCACATTTACATAAGTATTCAGACCCTGTACTTTGTTGAAGTATTCAAAAATGGATTAAACTGTTTTCCCCCCTCAAACAGGTTTTAAAAAATAATAACTGAAATATCACATTTACATCAGTATTCAGACCCTTTACAAGGTACTTTGTTGAAGCACCTTCGGCAGTGACTACAGCCTCCAGTCTTCTTGGGTATGACGCTACCAGCTTGTCACCTGTATTTGGGGAGTTTCTCCCATTCTTCTCTGCAGATCCTATACATTTACAAACATTTCTATAAACCTGTTTCTGCTTCGTTATTATGGGGTATTGTGTGTGTAGATTGAAAAAACTATTGAATCCATTTTAGAATAAGGCTGTAAGGTACCAAAATGTGTAAAAAGGGAAGGGGGTCTGAATACTTTCTGAATGCGCTGTATGTGTACAATACCAGTCAAAGCTTGGACACCTGAAGGGTCTGGTAGGTATAATCACTGTTAGCATGTCTGAAGGGCCTGGTAGGTATAATCACTGTTAGCATGTCTGAAGGGCCTGGTAGGTATAATCACTGTTAGCATGTCTGAAGGGCCTGGTAGGTATAATCACTGTTAGCATGTCTGAAGGGCCTGGTAGGTATAATCAGTGTTAGCATGTCTGAAGGGCCTGGTTGGTATAATCAGTGTTAGCATGTTAGCATGTCTGAAGGGCCTGGTTGGTATAATCACTGTTAGCATGTTTGAAGGGTCTGGTAGGTATAATCACTGTTAGCATGTCTGAAGGGCCTGGTAGGTATAATCAGTGTTAGCATGTCTGAAGGGCCTGGTTGGTATAATCAGTGTTAGCATGTTAGCATGTCTGAAGGGCCTGGTAGGTATAATCACATGTTAGCATGTCTGAAGGGCCTGGTAGGTATAATCAGTGTTAGCATGTCTGAAGGGCCTGGTTGGTATAATCAGTGTTAGCATGTTAGCATGTCTGAAGGGCCTGGTAGGTATAATCAGCATGTTAGCATGTCTGAAGGGCCTGGTTGGTATAATCAGTGTTAGCATGTTAGCATGTCTGAAGGGCCTGGTAGGTATAATCAGTGTTAGCATGTTAGCATGTCTGAAGGGCTTGGTAGGTAATAATAATAATAATAAATAATAATAATAATGCCATTTAGCAGACTCTTTTATCCAAAGCGACTTACAGTCATGTGTGCATACATTCTACGTATGGGTGGTCCCGGGGATCAAACCCACTACCCTGGCGTTACAAGCGCCATGCTCTACCAACTGAGCTACAGAAGGACCGGTATAATCAGTGTTAGCATGTTAGCATGTCTGAAGGGCCTGGTAGGTATAATCAGTGTTAGCATGTCTGAAGGGTCTTAGCATGTTAGCATGTCTGAAGGGCCTGGTAGGTATAATCAGGTGTTAGCATGTCTGAAGGGTCTGGTAGGTATAATCAGTGTTAGCATGTCTGAAGGGCCTGGTAGGTATAATCAGTGTTAGCATGTTAGCATGTCTGAAGGGTCTTGGATCCCACCTCTGAGGACAACAGCCAATCTAAGCCTCCTTCTGATAACAACAGCCAATCTGTCCTCCTTCAGCCCATCCTTCCATCTCAACCCAGTGGAGAGAAGTCACAGCTGGTCACAGCACCTGTCAGGTAGGGCACACACCCCCACACACACACACACCCCCCACACACACACACCCCCACACACACACACACACACACACCCACACACACCCCCACACACACACACCCCCACACACACACACCCCCACACAGGCAGACAGACAAACACACTGTTACGAATCCCTTTTGGCCCCACAGTCTAGGGGGGATGGTAATGAGACCCGTAACATAACTCATGCAAATTATTATTGTGACAAAGTAAAAGTGTGCACGAAATAACCACGACAACAGAAATCTACCGTCAAACTCTAGGTTTATTTATAAACACACGGTAATAGGGGGAGCAGGAAAAGGGGCTGAGCTGGACCCAAGGAAAGAAACAATAAATATACAAAAACACCCCTAAGCTAGACTAGCCTACTTTAACAACAACTAACTAACTAACCAAAAATACAGTGGGTGGTCCGCCCAGTTCTAACTAGTGTATTTAACAAAGTTCACCTACGGGTAGTGTATGCCCATGGGCGACTTGTCTTGGTTTCCCCCTTTTTCCACCAGCAACAAACAAACACCATAACCAAAAACAATACTCACAGGTGATGACAAAGTGCTATGGAGGTGCTTTAAACAAAAGAGAGGTTAAGACACAAAGCGAGAGTGAAACACAGAGACCTACAGACATGGCATTTACAGACATGGCATTTACAGACATGGCATTTACAGACATGGCATTTACAGAGATGGCATTTACAGAGAGATTGAGCTAGAGATTGAGCTGAGCTTTAGAACAAACAAATGATGGGGTTTTTAAACCATGGGGAAGGAACTGTGATAGGTCAGGAAATAGGAGGAGGTGTGTCTTCTGATTGATGATTGATTGTTGACTGATTGGGGAGTGATGGTTTTCACCTGTGAGGGGAGAAGGAGAGAAAAGAAACACACAGGATACACACACACACACAGGATAACTGTATCCGTAACACACACAGGATAACTGTATCCGTAACACACACAGACGGACACACAGACAGACACACAGACACACAGACAGACAGACACAGACAGACAGACAGACAGACAGACAGACAGACAGACAGACAGACAGACAGACAGACAGACAGACAGACAGACAGACAGACAGACAGACAGACAGTAATGTATTGTTAACCCCTCTGTGTGAGCTAGTGGTCTGAGGTGTGTGGCACAGTTCGACTTCGAGGGGGAGGAGGAAGACGAGCTGACCTTCTACGAGGGTGATGTCATCTCTCTGACGGAGGTGATTGGTCAGGAGTGGGGGCGGGGACAGATCCACGGGCGAATAGGAATCTTCCCTCTGGCCTTCACGGAGGTCCTTGAGGAACCGCCTCCGTCGGCAGGGAAACAGCCCGTTGTCGAGAAGACCGTTGTCGAGAAGACCACGAAAATGGACTCCTCAGGTGAGCGAGACCCACGGTCCTTCAGTTACTCAACTATAAGACCTTGATTAGACCCACGGTCCTTCAGTTACCCAACTATAAGACCTTGATTAGACCCACGGTCCTTCAGTTACTCAACTATAAGACCTTGATTAGACCCACGGTCCTTCAGTTACTCAACTATAAGACCTTGATTAGACCCAAGGTCCTTCAGTTACTCAACTATAAGACCTTGATTAGACCCAGTCCTTCAGTTACTCAACTATAAGACCTTGATTAGACCCAAAGTCCTTCAGTTACTCAACTATAAGACCTTGATTAGACTTTTAATGACATTTAATCAACGATCGTTTCTTTCTTGACCAAATCTAAAATATACAGTCGTTGCCAAAAGTTTTGAGAATGACACAAAAATTAATTTCCACAAAGTTTGCTGCCTCAGTGTCTTGAGAAATGTTTGTCAGATGTTAACTATGAAACACTCAAGTATAATTACAAGCATTTCATAAGTGTCAAAGGCTTTTATTGACAATTACATGAAGTTGATGCAAAGAGACAATATTTGCAGTGTTGACCCTTCTTTTTCAAGAACTCTGCAATCCACATGCTGTCAATTAACTTCTGGGCCACATCCTGACTGATGGCAGTTTGTCAGAATTTGTGGATTTTTGTTTGTCCTTATTGTTTGCCTCTTGAGGATTGAAGTTCTCAATGGGATTAAGGTCAGGGGAGTTTCCTGGTCATGGACGCAAAATATTGATGTTTTGTTCCCCGAGCCACTTAGTTATCACTTTTGCCTTATGGCAAGGTGCTCCATCATGCTGGAAAAGGCATTGTTCGTCACCAAATTGTTCCTGCAAAATTGTGAGTGAGCCCACTCCCTTGGCTGAGAAGCAACCCCACACATGGTCTCAGGATGCTTTACTGTTGGCATGACACAGGACTGATGGTAGCGCTCACTACCATCACACTAGCGATCTGTGGTTCCAGCAGGGGGCGCTGATCAGAGTAACGCAGCGTGTCGACTGGACCAGAGGAACACTGGACGGACGGGGATGGAGTGTTCCCCACTACTTACTCAGACACCTGTAACGCAGGTGAAGTTGCCCGTAGACACTGCTCTTGGGTCAGTTTTGTGTTTCCCCCACGAATGGTTGTTCGGATTGGGGGAGGGGAAGCTGATCCTAGATCTGTACCTAAGGGAGACTTCACCCTGGGCTAACACACACACATGTTGTTCAGAGTTTAACCATGCTCCATGCTCCTCTCTGCAGCCCAGCCAAGGAGGGACCAGCCTGTGGCCAAGGTCCTGTTTGATTTCAGTGCAGAGTGAAGATGAACTCTCACTAAAGGAAGGCTTGCTCAGCTCTGTGTGTGTCAGGGTTTTCCGTTACAGGCTGACCACACCCCTCGCGAGCGTTGCAAAATGAATGTAGAAATCTATGTTATTCAATTACTGCACCACACTGCTCGCCAACGAGCGTCTGTGTTGCCAAGGGCATGGAACCCAAAGTGGCGGTGCGCGTAAATGTATTTTGTCCCCCTACACAAAACGCGATCACGACAAGCAGGTTAACATATCAAAACAAACTCTGAACCAATTATATTAATTTGGGGACAGGTCGAAAAGCATTAAACATTTACTGCAATTTAGCTAGTTAGCTTGCACTTGCTAGCTAACTTGTCCTATTTAGCTAGCTTGCTGTTGCTAGCTAATTTGTCCTGGGATATTAACATTGAGTTGTTATTTTACCTGAAATGCACAAGGTCCTCTACTCTGACAAATCCACACATAAAACAGTCACCTGAATTGTTTCTAGTCATCACTCCAGGCCTTTTCTTCTCTTGACTTTATTTTGCGATTGGCAACTTTCATAAATTAGGTGCATTACCTCCACCGACCTCGTTCATCTTTCAGTTACCCACGTGGGTATAACCAATGAGGAGATGGCACGTGCTTCTATAAACCAATGAGGAGATGGGAGAGGCAGGACTTGCAGCGCGATCTGCTTCAGAAATAGAACTGACTTCTATTTTAGCCCTTGGCGACGCAGACGCTCGTTGGCGCGCGCAATAATTGAATAACATAGATTTCTACATTTAACGCTCGCGCACAGTGTAGTCAGCCTGTAAAATAGAATAGAATATACAGTTTTGTAACGATGTGCAAATAGTTGAATTACAAAAGGGAAAATAAACTCTCTCTCCTCTTTCCCTCTCTCTCTTCCCCCTCTTTCTCTCTCTCTCTCTCCTCTTTCCCTCTCTTTCTTCCCCCTCTTTCTCTCTCTCTCCTCTTTCCCTCTCTTTCTTCCCCCTCTTTCTCTCTCTCTCCTCTTTCCCTCTCTCTCTTCCCCCTCTTTCTCTCTTTCTCTCTCCCCCTGTCTCCTCTGTCTCTCTTTCCCTCTCTCTCTTCCCCCTCTTTCTCTCTCTCTCTCTCCTCTTTCCCTCTCTTTCTTCCCCCTCTTTCTCTCTCTCTCCTCTTTCCCTCTCTCTCTTCCCCCTCTTTCTCTCTTTCTCTCTCCCCCTGTCTCCTCTGTCTCTCTTTCCCTCTCTCTCTTCCCCCTCTTTCTCTCTCTCTCTCCCCCTCTGTCTCACTCTCACTCCATCCTTCTCCAAACCCCCCCCTCTCTCCCCCTCTGTCTCTCTCTCTCTCCCCCTCTGTCTCACTCTCACTCCATCCTTCTCCAAATCTCCCCCTCTCTCTCTTCCCCCTCTTCTCTCTCTTCCCCCCCCTCTGTCTCACTCTCACTCCATCCTTCTCCAAATCTCCCCCCCTCTCTCTACCAGGCGGTGGAGGTGGTAACGGGTGGAGGCAGTAGATGAGGAGTGCTATCTGGGGGATGCAGGAGGTCCTCAAAAACAACCTGACACCTACAAATAGGACTATGGATGTACACTGTGTGTTAGAGAACAAGAGACTGTGTTGGAGAGAGAGAGAGAGCGAGAGACTGTTAGAGAGCGAGAGACTGTTGAGAGAGAGACTGTTAGAGAACAAGAGACTGTGTTGGAGAGAGAGACTGTGAGAGAGAGACTGTTAGAGAGCAAGAGACTGTGTTGGAGAGAGAGACACTGTTAGAGAGCAAGAGACTGTGTGAGAGAGACTGTGTTAGAGAGACACTGTTAGAGAGCGAGAGACTGTTAGAGAGCGAGAGACTGTGTTAGAGAGGCCAAACAGTTCTACTTTTGTTTCATCAGTCCAGAGGACATTTTTCCTCAAAAGTACGATCTTTGTCCCCATGTGCAGTCGCAAACCGAAGTCCCCACAACATGATGCTGCCACCCCAGTGCTTCACGGTGTTCTTCAGCTTGCAAGCCTCCCCCTTTCTCCTCCAAACATAACGATGGTCATTATTGCCAAACAGTTCTATTTTTGTTTCATCAGACCAGAGGACATTTCTCCAAAAAGTACGATCTTTGTCCACATGTGCAGTCAAACCGTAGTCTGGCTTTTTTATGGTGGTTTTGGAGCAGTGGCTTCTTCCTTGCTGAGCGGCCTTTCAGGTTATGTTGATATAGGACTCTATTTACTGTGGATATAGATACTTTTGTACCTGTTTCCTCCAGCATCTTCACAAGGTCCTTTGCTGTTGTTCTGGGATTGATTTTCACTTTTCGCACCAAAGTACATTAATCTCTAGGAGACAGAACGCTTCTCCTTCCTGAGTGGTATGACGGCTGTGTGGTCCCATGGTGTTTATACTTGCGTACTATTGTTTGTACAGGTGAACGTGGTTCCTTCAGGCGTTTTGGAAATTGCTCCCAAAGATGAACCAGACTTGTGGAGGTCTACAATTATTTTTCTGAGGTCTTGGCTGATTTATTCAGATTTTCCCATGATGTCAAGCAAAGAGCCACTGAGTTTAAAGGTAGGCCTTGAAATACATCCACAGGTATACATACCTCCAATTGACTCAAATGATGTCAATGAGCCTATCAGAAGCTTCAAAATCCATGACATCATTTTCTGGAATTTTCCAAGCTGTTTAAAGCCACAGTCAACTTAGTGTATGTAAACTTCTGACCCACTGGAATTGTGATACAGTGAATTATAAGTGAAATAATTTGTCTGTAAACAATTGTTAGAAAAATTAATTGTGTCATGCACAAAGTAGATGTCCTAACGGACTTGCCAAAACTATAGTTTGTTGACAAGACATGTGTGGAGTGGTTGAAAAACAAGTTTTAATGACTCCAACTCTTAAGTGTATGTAAACTTCAGACTTCAACTGTATCACTTGTCTTATATATATATATATATGACTCCACTATCAGAACAGCACCAACAAGGTGATTTTCACCAACAGGACGATGATCACCAGCCAGCCGCTTATCAGAGAGTTTTTCAAATATATATTTCTTAACCGTGTCTGTACTAATCCACTGGTCATTTCACAATGGAATCTAGTGGTCACTGTAAGTGCTTTAGAAATCTAACTTCCTCTCAAGCCAAATTATAACATTGACTATCAATGTTGATTAATAAGTGTAAGTTAGGATTCAACCCTGTGTTTAACTGCTGTGTTATATTCCTGTATATCTGGACATTACATACAGACTGTTCAATCCCAATAAAATCATCATTAAATGTTGTAATACAACTGGTTTCACGTCATTATTTTTTGTTGTAGTCCGATGAGGGATGAGTTTCCAGACCACTCTCTCTCCCCTCGTGGATTCACTGTAGGATTCTGAGAGCAAAGAGGTCTGTGTGTGTGATTGTCTGTCTGACTGTGTGTGTGTATGTGTTTTTATTTCACCTTTATTTAACCAGGTAGGCCATTTGAGAACAAGTTCTCATTTACAACTGCGACCTGGCCAAGATAAAGCAAAGCAGTTCGACACAAACAGCAACACAGAGTTACACATGGAGTACAACAAACATACAGTCAAGGAAACGACTTCGAAAAAGAGGGAAACGCGGCGGTGTTCTGGTCAGACTCCGAAAAAGGGCACATCGCGCACCACTTCTCAGTATTCTTCTTGCCAATGTCCAGTGGACAACAAGGTTGATGAAACGAGCAAGGGTGGCATTCCAGAGGGACATCAGAGACTGCAACGTTTTTGCTTTACGGAGACATGGCTTACTGGGAAAACGCTATCCAGGGCGGTGCAGCCAACGGGTTTCTCCACGCATCGCACCGACAGAAACAAACATCTCTCTGGTAAGAAGAGTGGCGGGGGCGTATGCCTCATGACTAACGGGACATGGTGTGATGAAGGAAACATACAGGAACTCAAATCCTTCTGTTCACCTGACCTCACAATCAAATGTGACCGCATTATCTTCCAAGAGAATTCTCTTCGATTATAATCACAGCTATATTCCCCCAGCAGACACATCGATGGCTCTGAACTTTATTTAACTCTTTGCAAACTGGAAAACATTTATCCGGAGGCTGCATTCATTGTAGCTGGGGATTTTAACAAAGCCAATCTGAAAACAAGACTCTAAATTTTATCAGCATATCGATTGCGCAACCAGGGGTGGTAAAACCTGGAACATTGTTACTCTAACTTCTGACGCATATAAGGCCCTGCCCCGCCCCCTTGAAAAGCTGACCACGACTCCATTTTGCTGATCCCTGCCTACAGGCAGAAATTAAAACAAGAGGCTCCCACGCTGAGGTCTGTCCAACGCTGGTCAGACCAAGCTGACTCCACACTCCAAGACTGCTTCCATCACGTGGACTGGGACATGTTTACGTCAGATGGGAATATTTACGCTGAGGTGAGTTCATTAGAACGTCCGAAATGTCGTTCCCATAGCAACGATAAAAACATTTAACCAGAAACCGTGGATTGATGGAGCATTTTACGAACCACTGCTTTTAATCAGGGAGTCTGGCAACATGACTGAATATAAACAGTGCAGCCCTCAATTAGGCTATTAAACAAGCTAAGCGTCAGTACAGAGACAAAGTGGAATCTCAATTCAATGGCTCAGACACAAGAGGCATGTGGCAGGGTCTACAGTCAATCACGGACTACAAGATGAAATCCAGCCCAGTCACGGACCAGGATGTCTTGCTCCCAGGCAGACTAAATAACTTTTTTTGAGGACAATACAGTGCCACTGACACGGCCTGCAACGGAAACATGCGGTCTCTCCTTCACTGCAGCCGAGGTGAGTAAGACATTTAAACGTGTTAACCCTCGCAAGGCTGCAGGCCCAGAGCATCCCCAGCCGCGCCCTCAGAGCATGCGCAGACCAGCTGGCCGGTGTGTTTACGGACATATTCAATCAATCCCTATACCAGTCTGCTGTTCCCACATGAGGGCCACCATTGTTCCTGTTCCCAAGAAAGCTAAGGTAACTGCTAAACGAATCAGCCCCAGCACTCACTTTCATCATGAAGTGCTTTGAGAGACTAGTATTTACTACCTGACACCCTAGCTCCAATTTGCTTACCGCCCAAATAGGTCCCCGATGCAATCTCAACCACACTGCACACTGCCCTAACCCACCTGGACAAGAGGAATACCTTTGAGAATGCTGTTCAGACTACAGCTCGGCATTCAACACCATAGTACCCTCCAAGCTCGTCATCAAGCTCGAGACCCTGGGTCTCGACCCCGCCCTGTGCAACTGGGTACTGGACTTCCTGACGGGCCGCCCCCAGGTGGTGAGGGTAGGCAACAACATCTCCCGGCTGATCCTCAACACGGGGGCCCCACAAGGGTGGAGCCCTCTCCTGTACTCCCTGTTACAGGTGAGCGCTCCAACTCAATCATCAAGTTTGCGGAGACACAACAGTGGTAGGCTTGATTACCTGTTTACAGACGGCCTACAGGGAGGAGGTTTACAGTGTGGTGTCAGGAAAATAACCTCACACTCAACGTCAACAAAACTAAGGAGATGATTGTGGACTTCAGGAAACAGCAGAGGGAACACCCCCTATCCACATCGATGGAACAGTAGTGGAGAGGGTAGCTAGTTTTAAGTTCCTCGGCCATCACAGACAAACTGAATTGGTCCACTCACACTGACAGCGTCGTGAAGAAGGCGCAGCAGCGCCTATTCAACCTCAGGAGGCTGAAGAAATTCGGCTTGTCACCAAAAGCACTCACAAACTTCTACAGATGCACAATCGAGAGCATCCTGGCGGGCTTATCACCGCCTGGTACGGACTGCTCCGCCCTCAACCGTAAGGCTCTCCAGAGGGTAGTGAGGACTGCACAACGCATCACCGGGGCAAACTACCTGCCCTCCAGGACACCTACACCAGTTGTTACAGGAAGGCCATAAAGATCATCAAGGACATCAACCCCCGAACCACTGCCTGTTCACCCCGCTATCATCCAGAAGGCGAGGTCAGTACAGGTGCATCAAAGCTGGGACCGAGAGACTGAAAAACAGCTTCTATCTCAAGGCCATCAGACTGTTAAACAGCCACCACTAACACTGAGTGGCTGCCCACTGTCATTGACACTGACCCAACTCCAGCCATTTTAATAATGGGAATTGATGGGAAATGATGTAAATTATCACTAGCCACTTTAAACAATGCTACCTTATATAATGTTACTTACCCTACATTATTCATCTCATATGCATATGTATATACTGTACTCTACATCATCGACTGCATCCTTATGTAACACATGTATCACTAGCCACTTTAACTATGCCACTTTGTTTACTTTGTCTACACACTCATCTCATATGTATATATTTACCATCTACTGTATGCTGCTCTGTACCATCACTCATTCATATATCTTATGTACATATTCCTTATCCTCTTACACTGTGTATAAGACAGTAGTTTTGGAATTGTTAGTTAGATTACTTGTTGGTTATCACTGCATTGTCGGAACTAGAAGCACAAGCATTTCGCTACACTCGCATTAACATCTGCTAACCATGTGTATGTGACAAATAAAATTTGATTTTGATTTGATTTTGATTTTTAATACAATAGAGACTTGTACCATTGTGGCAGACCAGGGTTTTGGTCAAGACGTTTTCAGAAACTGACAAGAGAAGGATTAGCTCAGTTTCAATGGTGTTTATTTCTATAATAGATCCAAAAGAAAATGAGACCCCACATGAGACCCTCTCTATCTTCTGGGTTCCAGGTCTGGCTGTATCCTGTCGTTACCTCTGCAACCATCAACAATAACACAGGAGTCCTTTCCACCACCCTCCTGTGTGCTGCCCTTCTGTTCATGGGCCTTGATTACAACCCCAATTACTGTTTACAGATGGGATTTTTAAAGGTGAGTTGCTCCAATCAGCCCCAATTACTGTTTACAGATGGGTTATTTACAGGTGAGCTGCTCCAATCAGCCCCAATTACTGTTTACAGATGGGATATTTACAGGTGAGCTGCTCCAATCAGCCCCAATTACTGTTTACAGATGGGATATTTACAGGTGAGCTGCTCCAATCAGCCCCAATTACTGTTTACAGATGGGATATTTACAGGTGAGCTGCTCCAATCAGCCCCAATTACTGTTTACAGATGGGGATATTTACAGGTGAGCTGCTCCAATCAGCCCCAATTAATGTTTACAGATGGGTTATTTACAGGTGAGCTGCTCCAATCAGCCCCAATTAGTCCGGAGAGCCCGTCGAGACCTGGCACGTCCAGCAGATGGAGCCATCGCCACGTGATGTTTACCTCATCTGTTACCAGGTCGCAACAAATCTCCCCCTGGTGGCTGACCTGCTGTACGCCACACTATGTATGTACAGTGTGCAAATGTAGAAGAGTAGGGAGGTAAGGTCATAAATGGGCCACAGAGGTGAAATATTTACAATTTAGTATTAATACTGGAGTGATAGATGTGCAGATGATGATGTGCAAGTAGAGATACTGGGGTGTAAAAGATCAAGAAGATAAATAACAATATGGGGATGAGGTAGATGGATGGGCTATTTACAGATGGGCTGTTTACAGGTACATTGATCGGTAAACTGCTCTGACAGCTGGTGCTTAAAACTAGTGAGATATGAGTCTCCAGTTTCACTGATTTTTGCAATTCGTTCCAGTCATTGGCAGCAGAGAACTGGAAGGAAAGGTGGCCAAAGGGAGTGTTGATTTTGGGGATGACCAGTGCAATATACCTTCTGGAGCAGGTTCTATGGGTGGGTGTTGCTATGGTGACCAGTGAGCTGAGATAAGGCGGGGCTTTACCTAGCAGAGACTTATAGATGACCTGGAGCCAGTGGGTTTGGCGATGAATATGTAGCAAGGGCCAGCCAACGAGAGCCTGGATGTAGTCTAGAGCCTAGACTACATCCAGTTTTCTGAGTAAAGTTTTGGAGGCTATTTTGAAAATGACATCACCGAAGTCCAGGATCGGTCAGTTTTCTTTGGGGATCTCAGACGATACAAAAGAGACAGGGGTCGCAACAATTTCTGCGGATAATTTTAGAAAGAGAGGGTCCAGATTGTCTAGCCCGGCTGATCTGTAGAGATCCAGATTGTGCAGCTCTTTCAGAACATCAGCTGTCTGGATTTGGGTGAAGGAGAAGTGGGTGGGGCTTGGGTAAATTGCTGCTGTGGGTGCAGAGCTGTTGGCCGGGGTAGAGGTAGCCAGGTGGAAAGCAAGGATGACCAGCCGTAGAAGCATGCCTATTTAAATTCTCAATTATAGTGGATTTATCAGTGGTGACAGTTTCCTAGCCTCAGTGCAGTGGGCAGCTGGGAGGGAGGTGCTCATGTTCTCCATGGACTTTACAGTGTCCCAAAACCTTTTGGAATACTACAGGATTCACTACAGGTGCTACAGGATGCAAATTTCTGTTTGAAAAGGCTAGCCTTAGCTTTCCTAATTGACTGTGTATATTGGTTCCTGACTTCCCTGAAAAGTTGCATATCTATTCGATGCTGATGCAGAACGCCACAGGATGTTTTTGTGCTGGTCAAGGGCAGTCAAGTCTGGGGTGAACCAAGGGCTGTGTTGTCTGTTCTTAGTTCTACATTTTTGCTTATTTAAGGAAACCCCTTTTAAAGAGCAACAAGGCATCCTCGACTGACGGGATAAGGTCAATATGCTTCCAGGATACCCCGGCCAGGTCGATTAGAAAGGCCTGCTTGCAGAAGTGTTTTAGGGAGCATTTGACAGTGATGAGTGGAGGTTGTATGACCGCTGGCCCATTACGGATGCAGGCAATGAGGCAGTGATCGCTGAGATCCTTGTTGAAGACAGCAGAGGTGTATTTAGAGGGAAGGTTGGTCAGGATGGTATCTAAGAGGGTGCCCATGGTTACGGATATAGGGTTGTACCTGGAAGGTTCCTTGATAGTTTGTGTTAGATTGAGGGTATCTATCTTAGATGTTGGATGGCTGGGGTGTTATGAAGCATATCCCAGTTTAGGTCACCTAACAGAATGAACTCTGAAGATAGATGGGGGGGCAATCAATTCACATATGGTGTCCAGGGCACAGCTGGGGACAGAGGGTGGTCTGTAACACGGCTCGGACATTCGGGTTGGCAGAGTGTGCTAAAGCAGTGAATAAAACAAACTTAGGGAGGAGTCTTCTAATGTTAACATGCATGGGTTTTATGGTTACAGAAGTCAATAAATTAGAGCGCCTTGGGAATGGGAGGGGTGCTGGGGGCTGGGTTAACCTCTACATCCTCAGAGGAACAGAGGAGGAGTAGGATGAGGGTACAGTTAACGGCTATAAGAACTGGTCGTCTAGTTCGTTGGGGACAGAGCGTAAAAGGAGCAGGTTTCTTGGTGCGGAAGAATAGATTCAAGGCATAATGTACAGACATGGGAATATTAGGTTGTGAGTACAGTGGAGGTAAACCTAGGCATTGAGTGACGGTGAGAGAGGTTATCTCTAGAGGCACCAGTTAAGCCAGGTGAGGACTCCACATGTGTGGAGGGTGGAACAAAAGGTCTAAGGCATGTTGGGCAGGGCTGGAGGCTCTACAGTAAAATAAGACAATAATAACTAACCAGAACAGCAATGGACAAGGTATATTGACATCAGGGAGAGGCATGTGTAGCCGAGTGATCAATGAGTAGCAATTGACCCGATTCAGTAGTTGCTAATGCTAGGCGTGCTGGAGACAGCTAGCAATTCAGAAAGCTAGCTGGCTGGGGCTAGCAGGCAGGGGCTAGCGGGCCGGGGATAGCAGATGGACCTCCGGCGATGTCGCAACGGAAGAGCCTGTTGAAACCACCTCAGATATGTGATTGTCTGTCTGACTGTGTGTGTCAGTCGGCAGACCAGTTGTGATGGATCACGGGGCTCCGTGTCGGCAGTAAAGGGTCCAGGCCAATTGGCAAAAGAGGTATTGTAGCCCAAGAATTGGCTGGTGGACATCTTCGGCTAACCGGGAGATGGGCCTAGCTTGAGGCTAGCTCCAGGCTAACTGGTGCTTGCTTCGGGACAGAGACGTTAGCCAGAAGTAGCCACTCGGATTGCAGCTAGCTAGCTGCGATGATCTGGTGTAAAGCTTGTAGGAATCCAGAGATGTAGTAGAGAAAAAGCAGTCAGTCAGATCTCTTGGTTGATATCACGCTGTGCAGACTGGCAGGTATTGACCAAGCTGAGGCCCGAGTTAACAGTGTCGACCGCTAACAGTGGCTAACTGACTACTAGCTAGTAGCTAGTTAGCTGGCTAGCTTCTGATGGAAGTTCCGGTTCTATAGTATAAAAATAGCAGATCCGTACCACATTGGGTGAGGCAGGTTGTAAGAGAGTTTATTCAGTCCATGGATGGAAAGTGAGATTAAAATATTTACGGAATATATACTAAGAAAACGACTATGTACACGGGACAAGACAAATACATGTCCGACTGCTACGCCATCTTGGAAGCTCTGATGCTGGCCTCCAAGACAGAGTTGCAAAGCAAAATACATATCTCAGACTGGCCAATAAAAAGAAAAGATTAAGATGGGCAAAATAACACAGATACTGAACAGAGGAACTCTGCCTCGAAGGCCAGCATCCCGGAGTCGCCTCTTCACTGTTGACGTTGAGACTGGTGTTTTGCGGGCACTATTTAACGAAGCTGCCAGTTGAGGACCTGTGAGGTGTCTGTTTCTTAAACTAGACACTCAAATGCACTTGTCTTCTTACTCAGTTGTGCACCGGGGCCTCCCACTTCTCTTTGTAACTTTCAAAGTTCTTGACATTTTCCGGATTGACTGACCTTCATGTCTTAAAGTAATGATGGACTGTCGTTTCTCTTTGCTTACTTGAGCTGTTCTTGCCATAATATGGACTTGGTCTTTTACCAAATAGGGCCATCTTCTGTATACCACACCTACCTTGTCACAACACAAATGATTGGCTCAAACGCATTGAGGTGTCATGCCCTGGCAATAGAGAGGTTTTTATTCTCTATTTTGGTTAGGCCAGGGTGTGACTAGGGTGGGCATTCTATGTTTCTATGTTTTCTAGTTCTTTGTGTTTGGGCAGGTACGGTTCTCAATCAGGGACAGCTGACAGAAGATTTACAGAAGATCCCACCACAAAGAGACCAAGCAGCGTTTTTCTGGAGGAATGGACATGGGAGGAGATACTGGACGGACAGGGACCCTGGAGACATGCTGGGGAATATCGCCGCCCGAAGGAAGAGTTGGAGGCAGCTAAAGCTGAGAGGCGGCGACATGAGGCAAGGCAGCGCAGCAGGCATGAGAGGCAGCCCCAAAACATTTTTTGGGGAGGAGGCACATGGGGAGATTGGCGGAGTCAGAGCTGAGCCAACTCCCCGTGCTTACCGGAAGCTGCGTAGTACTGGTCAGGCACCGTGTTATGCGGTGAAGCGCACAGTGTCTCCAGTGCGCGCTCATAGCCTGGAGCGCTATATGCCAGCCCCCCGCAAGTGCCATGCGAGAGTGGGCATCCAGCCAGGGCGGATTGTGCCAGCTCAGCGCGTTTGGTATCCGGTGCGTCGTTTCGGCCCAGGGTATCCTGCGCCGGCTCTGCGTACTGTGTGTCCGGGGCGCTGGGACAGTGCAGTTCGTCCTATGCCTGCGCTCCGCCCGTGCCGGGCGAAAGTGGGAATTGAGCCAAATGGAGAGGTGCGAGTATTAAGCACCAGACCTCCAGTGCTTCCCCACAGCCCGGTTCGACCTGTGCCTGCACTCTGGAGGGGCAGGGCTAAAGTGGGCATTCAGCCTGGAAGATTGGTGCCAAGGTTGCGCACCAGAGCTCCAGTGCTCCTCCACAGCCCGGTTCATCCGATGCCTCCTCTACTCACCAGGCCTCCTGTAGGTCTCCCCAGCCTAGTGGGCCCTGTGGCAGCCCCACGCACCAGGCTGTCTCTGCGTCTCCTCCCGCCAGAGTCGCCCTCCTGTCCGGAGCTGCCAGAGTCGCCCTCCTGTCCGGGCCAGCTATGAAGGTCCCCAGTCCGGGGTCGGCGGCGAGGGTCCCCGCACCAGGGTCCACCCACCCGGACCCTCCCCTTTAGAGTCAGGTTTTGCAGCCGGGGTCCGCACCTTTGGGGGGGGGGGGGGTGGTTGGCACGGGGGTGGCGTGGGGTACTGTCACACCCTGGCCATAGAGAGGGTTTTTATTCTCTATTTTGGTTAGGCCAGGGTGTGACTAGGGTGGGCATTTTATGTTCATGTTTTCTATTTCTTTGTGTTTGGCCGGGTATGGTTCTCAATCAGGGACAGCTGTCTATCGTTGTCTCTGATTGGGAATCATACTTAGGTAGCTTTTTTCCGTCCTTCAGTGTGGGATCTTGTTGTTTCGGTTCTGTGCAGGTAGTTGGCACAACGAAGCTGTTCGGTCGTTGTATTCTTTATTGTTTTTGTTTTTTCTAGAAGTTTCACTTCATTATTCAATTATGTGGAACTCAAAGAACACTGCGCCTTGGTCTCATCCTTCCGACGACACAAGAAATTCCACAAATGAACGTTTAACAAGGCACACCTGTTAATTGAAATGCATTCCAGGTGACTACCTCATGAAGCTGGTTGAGAGAATGCCAAGAGTGTGCAAAGCTGTCATCAAGGCAAAGGGTGGCTACTTTGAAGAATCTCAAATATAAAAATTTGTTTCACACTTTTTTTGGTTACTAAATGATTCCATATGTTTTATTTCATAGTTTTGATGTCTTCACTATTATTCTACAATGTAGAAAATAGTAAAAATAAAGAAAAACCCTTGAATGAGTAGGTAATCTAATACTTTTGACCGGTAGTGTAAATGCTATATTCACCCTTTTGAATTATCTTTTCAGTTTCCATGGAGCCATGTGGCATCAGTTACTTCTATCGTTACTTCCTAGAGAAG
Organism: Oncorhynchus gorbuscha; assembly: GCF_021184085.1. Taxonomy (NCBI): domain Eukaryota; kingdom Metazoa; phylum Chordata; class Actinopteri; order Salmoniformes; family Salmonidae; genus Oncorhynchus; species Oncorhynchus gorbuscha. The sequence goes on from NC_060197.1 coordinate 47,519,711, forward strand.
AACACTTATAATTCACTGTATCATAATTCCAGTGGGTCAGAGGTTTACATACACTAAGTTGACTGTGCCTTTAAACAGCTCCGAAAATTCCAGAAAATTACGTCTTCTGTTAGGCTAATTGACATCATTTGAGTCAATTGGAGGTGTACCTGTGGATGTATTTCAAGGCCTACCTTCAAACTCAGTGCCTCTTTGCTTGACATCATGGGAAAATCAAAAGAAATCAGCCAAGACATCAGAAACAAAATTGTAGACCTCCACAAGTCTGGTTCATCCTTGGGAGCAATTTCCAAAACGCCTGAATGTACCAAGTTCATCTGTACAAACAATAGTACGCAAGTATAAACACCATGGGACCAAGCAGCTGTCATACTGCTCAGGAAGGAGACGCGTTCTGTCTCCTAGAGATGAACGTACCTTGGTGCGAAAAGTGCAAATCAATCCCAGAACAACAGCAAAGGACCTTGTGAAGATGCTCTACTATTATTTAGACATTTCACATTTTTAAATAAAGTGGTGATCCTAACTGACCTAAGACAGGGATATTTTTTTTTTTACTCGGATTAAATGTCAGGAATAGTGAAAATAGTGAAAACTATTGTCTGTAAACAACAGGTGTCTGTAAACTTCCGACTTCAACTGTATTAATTTGTGGATTTACATCGTCCATTTTGTATGATGTAACGTATATGCTACGAATGTTTCAAAATGTATGACATATTATGAATTCTAGTTTGGAGGCGAACGTTAGCTAGCTCGCTAACGTTAGCTAGGCATTAGGATTATGTTTAGGAGTTAGATTAAAGGGTTGGGGTTAAGTGAAGGGGTTAGTTAAAAGGGTTAAGGTTATGGTTAGGTGAAGGGGTATCTCAAATCAAATCAAATGTATTTATATAGCCCTTCGTACATCAGCTGATATCTCAAAGTGCTGTACAGAAACCCAGCCTAAAACCCCAAACAGCAAGCAATGCAGGTGTAGAAGCATGGTAGCTAGGAAAAACTCCCTAGAAAGGCCAAAACCTAGGAAGAAACCTAGAGAGGAACCAGGCTATGTGGGGTGGCCAGTCCTCTTCTGGCTGTGCCGGGTGGAAATTATAACAGAACATGGCCAAGATGTTCAAATGTTCATAAATGACCAGCATGGTCGAATAATAGTAATCACAGTGAACAGGTCAGGTTTCCATAGCCGCAGGCAGAACAGTTGAAACTGGAGCAGCAGCACGGCCAGGTGGACTGGGGACAACACGGAGTCATCATGCCAGGTAGTCCTGAGGCATGGTCCTAGGGCTCAGGTCCTCCGAGAGAGAAAGAAAGAGAATTAGAGAGAGCATACTTAAATTCACACAGGACACCGGATAAGACAGGAGAAGTACTCCAGATATAACAAACTGACCATAGCCCCCCGACACATAAACTACTGCAGCATAAATACTGGAGGCTGAGACAGGAGGGGTCAGGAGACACTGTGGCCCCATCCGATGATACCCCCGGACAGGGCCAAACAGGATGCATATAACCCCACCCACTTTTCCAAAGTACAGCCCCCACACCAGTAGAGGGATATCTTCAACCACCAACTTACCATCCTGAGACAAGGCCGAGTATAGCCCACAAAGATCTCCGCCACGGCACGAACCCGAGGGGCGCCAACCCAGTTATCTAACATGCAAAGTAGATAATAAGTAGTTGAAATGTTGCTAATTAGCTAAAATGCTCAAGTTGTCCGTGATGAGATTCAAACTCTCAACCTTTGGGTTGCTAGAAGTTCATGTTATACACACACCCAACCATCCAACTTTAATTTTTGCCTTAAGTAACCATATGTCTTATGTAACCATACCAAACATAACATATCATATTAAAAGAGTGTCTCTCATTTACGTACAGAACAATGCGAAATGCTCTGAGACCAGGTTGCCTTTTTTCCTAATCTTCCATTAGCTTGTTGTTTCGTCTCATCATGTTTTCTTGCTGGTGCGAAGTTTGTTTCCAAAAGGTTAATTTTGTTGTCTTGTTCATTCATGCGCACTGTGTGTGTCTGACGTAAACTAATCTACGTTTTTAACAACCGATTGTAACGGTTTGTTGTGGTGAGCATTGAAAGCATTTTAGCGATGTTTTCCTGGGTCTCCTCCAGCTGGTCACTACTCTGGTTCTCCAAGTTGCTCCTTTTCCTCCTTGTTGGATTCATGTCGCCGCGCCGCTTTGCCAGCTGATTGGTTCGCTGTATGTATATAACTGACCGCTCAGTCTCTCCCAGTTGCTTGGGAATATGTCGATTTATCGATCAAAGAAGTTGTAAACACCATTCAGACAAGCTGACACCATGATATTCTACTGTGGGAAGTTGTAAACACCATACTGACTGACAAGCTGACACCATGACATTTTATAATGGTTTTGTTGTAAACACCATTCAGACAAGCTGACACCATGATATTCTACTGTGGGAAGTTGTAAACACCATACTGACTGACAAGCTGACACCATGACATTTTATAATGGTTTTATTACCAAGACAACAGAAGAAGGTCGTTGAATGAATCAGCTGACAAGTCAATGGCATCCTACTGCTGAATAGAAGCATGGTGGTCTGCTATGGCGTGAAGAGGCTGTGTATTGTCTTCAGTAACATGCCTGTAATAATGATTAGCTGTAGTTCAGTCTATTATATATATATATATATATATATATATTGAATTGAATTGTTGTATGTATTAATATATATTAAATTAATTAATAAAACGGATAATGACAAAATACGGTCAATAAAATAGCATTGTTATCCAAAAATGATTAATTACAAAATATTAAAACAATAGTAATTATAGTAACGAAAACAATTATATCACATTATTTTGCCAAACTTGACATTAGTGTTTTATAAACATCATTTATAAAGTTATTTATAATGAATCTATTGTTATGGCAAATACAACACCAACATGGGTCCAAACTCTCCTTGACTGGTTAAACCCTTCTTTCTGAATTGTGTCCACTGCCCCTTTAAAAACATTGGTTTAGAGTAAGCCAGCGTGTCTCAGCCAGTCAGGGTGAAGGGGAGGAGTCACGAGACAGGAAGGAACACACTCTGGACCAGTAACACCCCTCCTACGTGCAAAAAGTAATGTTACTCGTAATGTCACCACTCATTTCACCGGGGACTTCGCCACTGATGTCAATGAGGGCGTGGCCAGTGTCACGAGTGACGTCAGCACTGATGTCAATGAGGGCGTGGCCAGTGTCACGAGTGACGTCAGCACTGATGTCACTAGGTGCGTCGCCATCTGAGATGTCACGAATGAAGTCACCCCTCGCAGTGATGTCGGCGGTGGGGGTGTCGCCAGCGATGTCACCAGGGTGCGAAACCCCTGCACCGGTCTCCGATTGTTTCTCCTCGCTGTCCTCATCCCAATCAGAAGAAATGAACCCGGAGGGGGCGGAGTAAGAGTATGGCTTTGGGGTGTGGCCTAGCCCCTGGTAGTGACCCGACAGAGGGGAGGCGGGGACGGAGACGGTTTCCGCGACGATGATGTCTTGCTCTGACCCTCCCTGGGACGCAGCCGACAGGAGACCTAATAATAATAATAATGTATTACAAGATAATCTCAAAATGCATAAAATGTTTTAAACGTTCAAATAAAATGAAGAAATAATGTATTACAAAAAAAAAGCACTTTTCATTACGAGATGAAAACCTCAGTGCATAAAATATTACAAAATAAATAAACTGACTAATAATGTAAATATAACAGATCAGAAATACCAGTGTGTTCACGACGGCCAGAGAGACCTGTGTGTTCACGACGGCCAGAGAGACCTGTGTGTTCACGACGGCCAGAGAGACCTGTGTGTTCACGACGGCCAGAGAGACCTGTGTGTTCACGACGGCCAGACAGACCTGTGTGTTCAGGACGGCCAGACAGACCTGTGTGTTCACGACGGCCAGAGAGACCTGTGTGTTCACGACGGCCAGAGAGACCTGTGTGTTCAGGACGGCCAGAGAGACCTGTGTGTTCAGGACGGCCAGACAGACCTGTGTGTTCACGACGGCCAGACAGACCTGTGTGTTCACGACGGCCAGAGAGACCTGTGTGTTCACGACGGCCAGAGAGACCTGTGTGTTCACGACGGCCAGACAGACCTGTGTGTTCAGGACGGCCAGACAGACCTGTGTGTTCAGGACGGCCAGACAGACCTGTGTGTTCAGGACGGCCAGACAGACCTGTGTGTTCAGGACGGCCAGACAGACCTGTGTGTTCAGGACGGCCAGACAGACCTGTGTGTTCAGGACGGCCAGACAGGACCTGTGTGTTCAGGACGGCCAGACAGACCTGTGTGTGTGTTCAGGACGGCCAGACAGACCTGTGTGTTCAGGACGGCCAGACAGACCTGTGTGTTCAGGACGGCCAGACAGACCTGTGTGTTCAGGACGGCCAGACAGACCTGTGTGTTCAGGACGGCCAGACAGACCTGTGTGTTCAGGACGGCCAGACAGACCTGTGTGTTCAGGACGGCCAGACAGACCGGCCAGACAGACCTGTGTGTTCAGGACAGGCCAGACAGACCTGTGTGTTCAGGACGTTCTGGACGGCCAGACAGACCTGTGTGTTCAGGACGGCCAGAGAGACCTGTGTGTTCAGGACGGCCAGAGAGACCTGTGTGTTCAGGACGGCCAGACAGACCTGTGTGTTCAGGACGGCCAGGCAGACCTGTGTGTTCAGGACGGCCAGGCAGACCTGTGTTTTCAGGACGGCCAGGCAGACCTGTGTGTTCAGGACGGCCAGGCAGACCTGTGTGTTCAGGACGGCCAGACAGACCTGTGTGTTCAGTGTGTTCAGGACGGCCAGACAGACCTGTGTGTTCAGGACGGCCAGGCAGACCTGTGTGTTCAGGACGGCCAGGCAGACCTGTGCCAGGACGGCCAGGCAGACCTGTGTGTTCAGGACGGCCAGGCAGACCTGTGTGTTCAGGACGGCCAGGCAGACCTGTGTGTTCAGGACGGCCAGGCAGACCTGTGTGTTCAGGACGGCCAGGCAGACCTGTGTGTTCAGGACGGCCAGGCAGACCTGTGTGTTCAGGACGGCCAGGCAGACCTGTGTGTTCAGGACGGCCAGACAGACCTGTGTTCAGGACGGCCAGACAGACCTGTGTGTCCAGGACGGCCAGACAGACCTGTGTGTTCAGTGTGTTGAGGACGGCTGGTGGAGCCAAAGTACATCTTATTGGGTCTGCCCAGGACCGTCCGACCTGAGTGGGGAGGGGAGGTGTTACTACGCAGGGACAGGACCAGGTTAGTGGTAGCCACACACACACACACACACACACACACACACACACACACACACACACACACACACACACACACACACACACACACACACACACACACACACACACACACACACACACACACACACACACACAGAATACACACACAAAGAGAGTGCACACAGGTCAACCCAGACAGGTGCTGTTGAAGTACAGATCAACCTTGACAGCAACATTCATTTGACATTGGAGTAACATTGAGCTAACATTTAGTTAGCATATCCATTGCCATTGCGTAACATTGAGCTAATGTTTAGTTAGCATCTATCCATTGGGTAACATTGCGCTAACGTTTAGTTAGCATATATCCATTGCTGTTGGGTAACATTGAGCTAAAGTTTAGTTAGCATCTATCCATTGCTGTTGGGTAACATTGAGCTAAAGTTTTGTTAGCATCTATCCATTCTTGTTGGGTAACATTGAGCTAATGTTTAGTTAGCGTCTATCCATTGCTGTTGGGTAACATTGAGCTAATGTTTAGTTAGAAAATTATGAGGATTCTGTGTTGTGTTATAGCCCGTTACCATATATGTGATTGAATATTGTCTGCTGTTGGCTTGTGTGGATGTATGTATGTGTTATGCAACATAGCTGACTTGAGACATTGTTAACAGTTTCAGGGCCATGGGCCTTTCTCATAATGGAAAAATACAGAATAACATGAAGACAGGACCTGTGCAATGAGTTGGGGGGGCACATTCAGAACGTAGTGTTGAGAGAACAAATGGTATTTTGTTAGATAACAGGAGCCAGGTGCCTGATAACTGTCTGATAATTCTACACAACTCCAACGACTGACTGCTGAAGCGCTTAGGGGGCTGGGACCAGCTCGGGCGCCAACAATCAACGATAGGCTGAGTGAGTTTAAACCACGCCCAGTCTCTACTCTGATAGGCCGGCTCGGAAGCAGGAACTACTTCTGTCAAGAGTATATTATAATATATTTGTCAGGAACAAGTCAGTTCTCTGTTTTGCCCTGCGAGGTGTGACAGAGAGAAATGCATTTACCACTTATTAATCAACAACAAGTGGGACACAATCATGAAGTGGAACGACATTTATTGGATATTTCAAACTTTTTTAACAAATCAAAAACTGAAAAATTGGGCGTGCAAAATTATTCAGCCCCTTTACTTTCAGTGCAGCAAACTCTCTCCAGAAGTTCAGTGAGGATCTCTGAATGATCCAATGTTGACCTAAATGACTAATGATGATAAATACAATCCACCTGTGTGTAATCAAGTCTCCGTATAAATGCACCTGCACTGTGATAGTCTCAGAGGTCCGTTAAAAGCGCAGAGAGCATCATGAAGAACAAGGAACACACCAGGCAGGTCCGAGATACTGTTGTGAAGAAGTTTAAAGCCGGATTTGGATACAAAAAGATTTCCCAAGCTTTAAACATCCCAAGGAGCACTGTGCAAGCGATAATATTGAAATGGAAGGAGTATCAGACCACTGCAAATCTACCAAGACCTGGCCGTCCCTCTAAACTTTCAGCTCATACAAGGAGAAGACTGATCAGAGATGCAGCCAAGAGGCCCATGATCACTCTGGATGAACTGCAGAGATCTACAGCTGAGGTGGGAGACTCTGTCCATAGGACAACAATCAGTCGTATATTGCACAAATCTGGCCTTTATGGAAGAGTGGCAAGAAGAAAGACATTTCTTAAAGATATCCATAAAAAGTGTCGTTTAAAGTTTGCCACAAGCCACCTGGGAGACACACCAAACATGTGGAAGAAGGTGCTCTGGTCAGAAGAAACCAAAATTGAACTTTTTGGCAACAATGCAAAACGTTATGTTTGGCGTAAAAGCAACACAGCTCATCACCCTGAACACACCATCCCCACTGTCAAACATGGTGGTGGCAGCATCATGGTTTGGGCCTGCTTTTCTTCAGCAGGGACAGGGAAGATGGTTAAAATTGATGGGAAGATGGATGGAGCCAAATACAGGACCATTCTGGAAGAATGGAGTCTGCAAAAGACCTGAGACTGGGATGGAGATTTGTCTTCCAACAAGACAATGATCCAAAACATAAAGCAAAATCTACAATGGAATGGTTCAAAAATAAACATATCCAGGTGTTAGAATGGCCAAGTCAAAGTCCAGACCTGAATCCAATCGAGAATCTGTGGAAAAAAACTGAAAACTGCTGTTCACAAATGCTCTCCATCCAACCTCACTGAGCTCGAGCTGTTTTGCAAGGAGGAATGGGAAAAAAATTCAGTCTCTCGATGTGCAAAACTGATAGAGACATACCCCAAGCGACTTACAGCTGTAATCGCAGCAAAAGGTGGCGCTACAAAGTATTAATTTAAGGGTGCAGAATAATTTTGCACGCCCAATTTTTCAGTTTTTGATTCGTTAAAAAAGTTTGAAATATCCAATAAATGTCATTCCACTTCATGATTGTGTCCCACTTGTTGTTGATTCTTCACAAAAAAATACAGTTTTATATCTTTATGTTTGAAGCCTGAAATGTGGCAAAAGGTCGCAAAGTTCAAGGGGGCCGAATACTTTTGCAAGGCACTGTATATCCATTGTTGTTGGGTAACATTGAGCTAATGTTTAGTTAGCGTCTCTCCATTGCTGTTGGGTAACATTGAGCTAATGTTTAGTTAGCATCTATCCATTGCTGTTGGGTAACATTGAGCTAATGTTTAGTTAGCGTCTCTCCATTGCTGTGGTCCTTCTGTAGCTCAGTTGGTAGAGCATGGCGCTTGTAACGCCAGGGTAGTGGGTTCGATTCCCGGGACCACCCATACGTAGAATGTATGCACACATGACTGTAAGTCGCTTTGGATAAAAGCGTCTGCTAAATGGCATATATTATTATATATATTATTATATTATGCTGTTGGGTAACATTGAGCTAATGTTTAGTTAGCGTCTATCCATTGCAGTTGGGTAACATTGAGCTAATGTTTAGTTAGCATCTATCCATTGCTGTTGGGTAACATTGAGCTAATATTGAACATAGTTTAGCATCCTGTGACCCCGCCCTACTCACCTACGTGTTGGACCTGCTCTGAGATGTCTGCTCTGATGTCAGACACGTCCCACATGGCCATGAAGGAGTCAAAACAGCTTCCCTCCTCTGCCTCCAGTATGTACGGTTTATAGGTAAAGCTGTAGTGGTGGGCTATAGCTGCTAGAAACATCTCTACACAGATGATAAAGTCCTTGAGTAGGGAGGGAGAGAGAGAGGTGGGTTTATAGCTGTAGTGGTGGGCTATAGCTGCTAGAAACATCTCTACACAGATGTATTGTTGGGGTGTGGGAGGGTTAGGTGTGTGTGTACCTGTAGTCCGGTGGCTACAGCCTCAACACTGTCCCAGTCCCAGGTGTGTTTATCAGAGATCACTCCGACTTTCACCAGTATAGCTATCAACACTGCCTGCCTGGAAGGATGGGAGAGAAAGAGAGAGTGAAAGAGAGAGTGAGGGAGGGAAAGAGACAGAGTGGAGAGATGGAAAGAGGGAGGGGTGGGGAAAGAGACAGACAGATAATGGAGAGATGGAAAGAGGGAGGGGGTGGGGAAGAGAGAGCGAGGGAGAAAGAGAGAGTGAGGGAGGGAAAGAGACAGAGTGGAGAGATGGAAAGAGGGAGGGGTGGGGAAGAGAGTGAGAGGGAGAGAGACAGATAATGGAGAGATGGAAAGAGGGAGGGGTGGGGAAAGAGAGCGAGGGAGAGAAAGAGAGTGAGGGAGAGAAGCGAGGGAGAGAGAGAGAGAGTGAGGGAGGGAAAGAGACAGAGTGGAGAGATGGAAAGAGGGAGGGGTGGAGAGAAAGAGAGAGTGAGGGAGGGAAAGAGAGAGAGATGAGCGAGGGAGAGAAAGAGAGAGTGAGGGAGGGAAAGAGACAGAGTGGAGAGATGGAAAGAGGGAGGGGGTGGGGAAGAGAGAGCGAGGGAGAGAAAGAGAGTGAGGGAGGGAGAGAGACAGATAATGGAGAGATGGAAAAGGGAGGGGGTGAGAGAAAGAGACAGAGTGGAGAGATGGAAAGAGGGGTGGGGGAGGGGTGGGGAAAGTGAGAGAGAGCAGAGTGGAGAGATGGAAAGAGAGAGAAGGGAGAGAAGAGAAAGAGAGAAAGAGACAGAGTGGAGAGATGGAAAGAGGGAGAGGGGTGGGGAAGAGAGAGACGAGGGAGAGAGAAAGAGAGTGAGGGAGGGAAGAGAGACAGATAATGGAGAGATGGAAAGAGGGAGGGGGTGGGGAAGAGAGAGCGAGGGAGAGAAAGAGAAAGTGAGAGAAAGAGACAGAGTGGAGAGATGGAAAGAGGGAGGGGGTGGGGAAGAGAGAGTGAGGGAGAGAAAGAGAAAGTGAGAGAAAGAGACAAAGAGAGTGGAGAGATGGAAAGAGGGAGGGGGTGGGGGAGAGAAAGAGAGGGAGAGAAAGAGACAAAGAGAGTGGAGAGATGGAAAGAGGGATGGGGAAGAGGAAAGAGATGGAGGAGAGAGAGCGAGAGAAAGAGACAAAGAGAATGGAGAGATGGAAAGAGGGAGGGGGTGGGGGAGAGTGAGGGGAATTGTTGACTTCCTCCTTTTGTTTGTGGTAACTAGGCACTCACACAATGCTAAGCAACAGTCAGAAAAAAACATGTGTTCTACTAGACATTCTTGATTCTCTAAAAATCTCTTACCAGAACGAGACGAAGACGACCATTTTAACACAGAGGAACTTCCCAACGGGTCTAATCTGACTCAGTTCATCCTTCAAGGCTTTATACAGCAGCACCAGACAATACATGGCAAACTGGAGACAGAGAGAGAAAGACAGTAAGCATAGCCTTGCTATTGAGAAAGCCTGTCTTCTCTTGAGAGCCATGTCTGCCTATGTGCTCACTGCCCACAAAATGAGGTGGAAACTGAGCTGCACTTCCTAACCTCCTGCCCAATGTATGACCATATTAGAGAGACATATTTCCCTCAGATTACACAGATCCACAAAAAATTTGAAAACAAATCCAATTTTGATAAACTCCCATATCTACTGGGTGAAATACCACAGTGATTTTACATCACCGTATATAGACATACACTACCGGTCAAAGATTTATTTTAAACCTACTCATTCAAGGGCTTTTCTTGTATGGAATCATGTAGTAACCAAAAAAGTGTTAAACCAATCTAAACATATTTTATATTTGAGATTCTTCAAAGTAGCCACCCTTTACCTTGATGACAGCTTTACACATTCTTGGCGTTCTCTAAACCAGCTTCATGAGGTTTACACATTTACTTTACATTTAAGTCATTTAGCAGACGCTCTTATCCAGAGCGACTTACAACACACTCTTGGCATTCTCTCAACCAGCTTCATGAGGTTTGCACACTCTGCATTTCAATTAACAGGTGTGCCTTCTTAAAAGTTAATTTGTGGAATTTCTTGCCTTCTAAATGCGTTTGAGCCAATCAGTTGTGTTGTGACAAGGTAGGGGTGTGTACAGAAGATAGGGCTATTTGGTAAATTACCAAGTCCATATTATGGTAAGAACAGCTCAAATAAGCAAAGAGAAACGACAGTCCATCATTACTTTAAGACATGAAGGTCAGTCAATACGAAACATTTCAAGAACTTTTAAAAGTTTCTTCAAGTACAGTCGCAAAAACCATCAAGCACTATGATGAAACTGGCTCTCATGAGGACCAAGATCCAGAGTTACCTCTGCTGCAGAGGATAATTTCATTAGAGTTACCAGCCTCAGAAATTTCATCCCAAATAAATGCTTCACAGAGTTCAAGTAACAGACACATCTCAACATCAACTGTTCAGAGGAGACTGTGTGAATCAGGCCTTCATGGTTGAATTACTGCAAACAAACCACTACTGAAGGACACCAATAAGAAGAGACTTGCTTGGGCAAAGAAACACGAGCAATGGACATTAGACCGGTGGAAATATGTCCTTGGTCTGGAGTTCAAATTGGAGATTTTTGGTTCCAACCGCCGTTGTGGGTGAACGGATGATCTGCGTATGTGTATTGTGTAAGCACGGAGGAGGTGTGATGGTGTGGGGGTGCTTTTCTGGTGACACTGTCTGTAATTGATTTAGAATTGGCTATTTGAAGAATCTCAAATATATTTGGATTTGTTTAACACTTTTTTGGTTACTACATGATTCCATATGTGTTATTTCATAGTTTTGATGTCTTCACTATTATTCTACAATGTAGAAAATAGTAAAAAAAATAAAGGAAAACCCTGGAATGAGTCAGTTTTCTAAAACTTTTGACCGGTAGTGTAATATGACATTTGAAATGTCTTTATTCTTTTGGAACGTTTGTGAGTGTAATGTTTACTATAAATGTTTTATTGTTGATTTCCCTATATATGAATCTACTTCACTTGCTTTGACAATGTAAACATGTGTTTACAATGCCAATAAAGCGCCTTGAATAGAGAGAGAGAGAGAGAGAGAGAGAGAGAGAGAGAGAGAGAGAGAGAGAGAGAGAGAGAGAGAGAGAGAGAGAGAGAGAGAGAGAGAGAGAGAGAGAGAGAGAGAGAGAGAGAGAGAGACAGAGAGACAGACAGACAGACAGACAGACAGACAGACAGACAGAGACAGACAGACAGACAGAGACAGAGAGACAGAGAGACAGAGAGACAGAGAGGATAACACAAGTCAACTGAGCACTGTGTGTAATTCGGAGTAAATTGTGGTAGAGGCCAAAATGCCCTCTGAGGACAGTGCAGTTGGAGGCTACATTCCAAAGCTGTTAAATGCATGAGGGTAGAGAATCAGATACTGACTAGTGGAAAGTCCAGGTGGGTGAGTTCTCACCAGATGAGAGATATCGTTGACTAGGACCAGGTTAGGACCAGATGTGTGAGTTCTCACCAGTTGAGAGATATTGTTGACTAGGACCAGGTTAGGACCAGGTGTGTGAGTTCTCACCAGATGAGAGATATCGTTGACTAGGACCAGGTTAGGACCAGGTGTGTGAGTTCTCACCAGTTGAGAGATATTGTTGACTAGGACCAGGTGTGTGAGTTCTCACCAGTTGAGAGATATCGTTGACTTGGACCAGGTTAAGACCAGGTGTGTGAGTTCTCACCAGTTGAGAGATATTGTTGACTAGGACCAGGTTAGGACCAGGTGTGTGAGTTCTCACCAGTTGAGAGATATCGTTGACTAGGACCAGGTTAGGACCAGGTGTGTGAGTTCTCACCAGTTGAGAGATATCGTTGACTAGGACCAGGTTAGGACCAGGTGTGTGAGTTCTAACCAGTTGAGAGATATTGTTGACTAGGACCAGGTGTGTGAGTTCTCACCAGTTGAGATATATTGTTGACTAGGACCAGGTGTGTGAGTTCTCACCAGTTGAGAGATATTGTTGACTAGGACCAGGTTAGGATCAGGTGTGTGAGTTCTCACCAGTTGAGATATATTGTTGACTAGGACCAGGTTAGGACCAGGTGTGTGAGTTCTCACCAGTTGAGAGATATTGTTGACTAGGACCAGGTGTGTGAGTTCTCACCAGTTGAGAGATATTGTTGACTAGGACCAGGTGTGTGAGTTCTCACCAGTTGAGAGATATTGTTGACTATGACCAGGTAGGTCCAGGCATTCCTGTTGCTGAAGTTTCCCTCGTCATACACACCACACAACTGACAGACACTACAGAGAGAGAGGGGGGGGGAGAAGGAGAGGGGATCAGAAAAATATTATAACCTGCTCAAACTTTCCTATTCTGTATTTATGTATTTTGTAATGTATAATATACTACTTGGTTAGTGCTGTACTTACAGTGCTATCACTGTAGTTAGGGGCCTGACGACGGTGTACTGTAGAACCCCCAGCTTACAGCGGAATAACAACACCCTGACCGAGGAGAGACAACCAATCACAACCATCAGACAACCAATCACAACCATCAGACAACCAATCACAACCATCAGTCAATCAATCACAACCATCAACCAATCACAACCATCAGTCAACCAATCACAACCATCAGTCAACCAATCACAACCATCAGTCAACCAATCACAACCATCAGACAACCAATCACAACCATCAACCAATCACAACCATCAGACAACCAATCACAACCATCAGACAACCATCAGTCAATCAACCACAACCATCAGCCAATCAACCACAACCATCAGCCAACCAATCACAACCATCAGTCAACCAATCACAACCATCAGTCAACCAATCACAACCATCAGTCAACCAATCACAACCATCAGTCAATCAATCAGTCAATCAATCACAACCATCAGTCAATCAATCACAACCATCAGCCAATCAATCACAACCATCAGCCAATCACAACCATCAGCCAATCAATCACAACCATCAACCAATCACAACCATCAACCAATCACAACCATCAGCCAATCAATCACAACCATCAGCCAATCAATCACAACCATCAACCAATCAATCACAACCATCAATCAATCACAACCATCAGCCAATCAATCACAACCATCAGCCAATCAATCACAACCATCAGCCAATCAATCACAACCATCAGCCAATCACAACCAATCACAACCATCAGCCAATCAATCACAACCAACCATCAGTCACAACCATCAGCCAATCAATCACAACCATCAGCCAATCAATCACAACCATCAGCCAATCAATCACAACCATCAGCCAATCAATCACAACCATCAGCCAATCAATCACAACCAACCATCAGTCACATGCATCAGCCACAACCATCAGCAATCAATCACAACCAATCACAATCAATCACAACCATCAACCAATCACAACCATCAACCAATCACAACCATCAGCCAATCAATCAACCAATCAATCACAACCATCAGCCAATCAATCACAACCAACAGCCAATCAATCACAACCATCAACCAATCAATCACAACCATCAACCAATCACAACCATCAACCAATCACAACCATCAACCAATCACAACCAACCAACCATCAATCAGTCACATTCATCAATCAAGACATTGTATTCATGTTCATCCATCTCTCCCTGCTCTCCTCCAACCTCCCTCTGTCCCTCCCTCCTCCCTCCCTCTCTCCTCCCAACCTCTCTCCCCTCCCTCTGTCCCTCTCTCCTCCCTCCCCTCTCTCCCTCCCCCCTCCCCACCCTCCCCCCTCTCTCTCTCTCCTCCCTCTCTCCTCCCTCCCCACCCTCTCTCTCCCTCCCTCCCCACCCTCTCTCTCTCCTCCCTCCCCCCCTCCCTCCCTCCCTCCCCACCCTCTCTCTCCTCCCTCCCTCCCTCCCCCCCACCCTCCCACCCCCTCCCTCCCCCCTCCCCCCTCCCCACCCACCCTCCCTCCCTCCCCACAGACCATCCCTCCCCACAGACCATCCCTCCCTCCCTCCCCACCCACCCTCCCTGCCTCCCTCCCTTACTCTCCCATTGCCCATGGTGGACAGCAGCATAGAGGTGGCAGGTGTTTCTGTTGTTCCTGAACCTCTAGCATCAACACCAAACTGGGATACTGGTTAGAGAGGTAGTTTAACAGGAAGATGAGGAAGTTGTAAATGACGTAGGCCTCGTAACACTCTCTACACGTGTCTACGTAGATGGCTATTCTGGGGTAGCGCAGCGCGATCCACTATAGAAGAAGGGGGGGGAGAAGAGGGGGGGGAGAGGAGGAGGGGAGAGAGAGGAGGGGGAGAAGGAGGGGGGAGGAGGGGGAGTGGGGAGGGGGTGGGGAGAGAGAAGGAGAGGGGGGGGAGAAAGGCAGTTTAATTGATAGATGAGGAACGACCATATGAAAATGTGTCCATTATTTTCAACCAGCACATATTGATTGATGGAGTGACCAATGTAAAGAAATGGTCTGTGTGTGTGTGTGTGTGTGTGTGTGTGTGTGTGTGTGTGTGTGTGTGTGTGTGTGTGTGTGTGTGTGTGTGTGTGTGTGTGTGTGTGTGTGTGTTGACTCTGCCATTTGAGCAGCCCAGCCTTGTGACAACACCACACCGTCCTCAATTAATCCTGTTACCATAGAGATACGGAGGTCTCAATGGAACTTAGAATGTTCAGCCATTCCTTATAAACCAATGGAATGTCTGACTCAGTGTTCTAGTCTAGTGTTCTGTGTTCTAGTCTAGTGTTCCATAGTTCTCTGTGTTCTAGTCTAGTGTTCCATAGCTCTCTGTGTTCTAGTCTAGTGTTCCATAGCTCTCTGTGTTCTAGTCTAGTGTTCCATAGCTCTCTGTGTTCTAGTCTAGTGTTCCATAGCTCTCTGTGTTCTAGTCTAGTGTTCCATAGCTCTCTGTGTTCTAGTCTAGTGTTCCATAGCTCTCTTCTGCAGTGATAGGTCTTCAACCAGATTGATGTGTTATAACAGTATTACTATAATCAAATGTTAATGTAAGTGTCCCCTTACACTGTCCACACTGTAGATGGGTACCATCCACAGGATCCTGTAAACACACAACAGAGAAGATCAGTGGTATCTGGTCTCCTACCATTTACAAATACTTTTTACCTTATTAAGGGATTTGATTCCAGGTGTGTTCCTACCTGATAATGGGTTTCTGTAGCTCAGGCTGTGTGTAGTGTACCAGGTGTGTTCCTACCTGATAATGGGTTTCTGTAGCTCAGGCTGTGTGTAGTGTACCAGGTGTGTTCCTACCTGATAATGGGTTTCTGTAGCTCAGGCTGTGTGTAGTGTACCAGGTGTGTTCCTACCTGATAATGGGTTTCTGTAGCTCAGGCTGTGTGTAGTGTACCAGGTGTGTTCCTACCTGATAATGGGTTTCTGTAGCTCAGGCTGTGTGTAGTGTACCAGGTGTGTTCCTACCTGATAATGGGTTTCTGTAGCTCAGGCTGTGTGTAGTGTACCAGGTGTGTTCCTACCTGATAATGGGTTTCTGTAGCTCAGGCTGTGTGTAGTGTACCAGGTGTTGCAGGATGCCCCACAGAGAGATGGGGATGGTCATGAACACAAACACTCCAGCTATGAACCAGGCTTTACTGTGGGTCCCCACCTGAAACACAGAACCAGGCTTTACTGTGGTCCCCACCTGAAACACAGAACCAGGCTTTACTGTGGTCCCCACCTGAAACACAGAACCAGGCTTTACTGTGGCTCCCCACCTGAAACACAGAACCAGGCTTTACTGTGGCTCCCCACCTGAAACACAGAACCAGGCTTTACTGTGGCTCCCCACCTAAAACACAGAACCAGGCTTTACTGTGGCTCCCCACCTGAAACACAGAACCAGGCTTTACTGTGGGTCCCCACCTGAAACACAGAACCAGGCTTTACTGTGGGTCCCCACCTGAAACACAGAACCAGGCTTTACTGTGGCTCCCCACCTGAAACACAGACTGAGTTTAACTACATAAACAGGCTTTACTTGGAGATAGCATTTATAAATGAACACAACAGTGCAACAACAGCAGTTTTGATCCATCTGTACAGTCAAACATGATCAGGCTATACAATAACACCAAAGCCGAGTAGAATAACACAACAGCGTTGACAGGTGTGACTTTATAGACTTTAACAGATGTGAGAGCAATAGTTGCTAATTATATGAAAGGCAGATGTTCGACTTGTCCTGTCTCACCTCAGACTTCTGTAGTTCCCAGACACACAGCGGCAGAACCACGAGTAGCAGAGCTACGTAGAGGCAGACCACGAGAGGTCGGATCCACCGTCTCCAGTTCCCACACGTACAGGGCATGATTACGTTCGGTTCGTTCCGTTTAGTTCGCTTCTGTAGGGTTATGTTATGAGATGGGTGGGTGTTGGCTATCTACTGTAGCTGTTTCCTAAACACAACACTGTGCCACTAACCTACAGGCTATATCTAAGCTGTTTTCTAAACACAACACTGTGTCACTAACCTACAGGCTATATCTAAGCTGTTTTCTAAACACAACACTGTGCCACTAACCTACAGGCTATATCTAAGCTGTTTTCTAAACACAACACTGTGTCACTAACCTACAGGCTATATCTAAGCTGTTTTCTAAACACAACACTGTGTCACTAACCTACAGGCTATATCTAAGCTGTTTCCTAAACACAACACTGTGCCACTAACCTACAGTAACCTACAGGCTACTATCACTGCATGTCAATAGTAGTTGTTGACAAAATAACAGAAATGATGACGCCAATAGCCTGAACTCCCGTGGCTACAGTGATAAACCTCTAGGGCCTGACAAGCATCCTTCCGTTATTGCTGTAACATTGTCTTTGCCCAAAATCATGAATAACCTCAGCTTTTCTGAATAGACATTATCTGTCCCTGCGTTGTAGCCAAGCAACGTTGCGTTTCATCCATTTAAATTCACAAGAGCTTCTAATATGTTCGTCTAGATTCACCCACCTCTGAAGATAGACGAAAACCAGAGAATAAACCGATTACCGCGTCCCGAGACGATTTGGTCGCGACATGGAACGGAAATGGACATCGGTGTCAAATAATAGCGCGTGTGGTTCCATGTTGACGCCCACGTTGCAACAACCCGTTATAGCGATCCTAATAGCTCTGGTCCAGGGCGTTAACTGCCTGTTACGCCTCACGTCCACTGGACGCATCAAACTCTTTGCGATACGGCGGAAGTCATTCATTTTCAAATTAATTGTACGGAAAATGCGGGCTAGACATCCAGCAAAACAAAACGCACATGCATCTGGTGGACATCAGGCATTACTCTAGCTTAGTGGTGGAGGAATGCGCAGTAACGTCGTGGACCAGAGCTACCATCCTTACGGCATCATTAGGTCAGGTGGTCAGTTCAGTTACCTCCTATGTGAGCAGGGAGTGGACGTGAAAAACAAAACAACACTAGCGGATCATTTTATAAATCAATCCCTCACACTACTGTGTTTCCACCCCCACCCCAGTTAATAGAACCGACCTGCTGGACATTGGCATCGTTTATTATGGGTACGGGAAATAAAATGCTCTAGTGTTTATCCATGGCCGCTAGATGTCACTACGGAGCTTCCCTCTCTCTGTACCCCTCTTTCGTCACACTCTCTCTCTCATCTCTCCCTCACTCTGTTCTGTTAGTCCATAATCAGGCTGTGACGCCATCACGTCTAACGTCCGTCCCGTCTCCTAGGTAACCCTGGTTGTGACCTCATCGGTGACTGGGGGGGGGGGGGGAACGTGTGCTCTGCCTCTGTGTACTTCCCAGACACAAACCACCACAGTAAGGTACATCAATGCCCTGGACACTAAATCAAGTGCACCTTGTATTTCAAAGGAAAAATACAATTATTTGTACCGAAGTCAGTACTGCATCAAGAGTTGGAGAGAAGGAACATTACAACATGTGTTCTGTACAACACACACACACACACACACACACACACACACACACACACACACACACACACACACACACACACACACACACACACACACACACACACACACACACACACACACACACACACACACACACACACACACACACACACCTCATAGTTTATAAGACATCACACACACACACCTGAAAATCATATTGAATAAATTAGTCTGCCTTGCTATTCATGTTGATTAAATGAGTCTGTTAACACACCTCATAGTTTATAAGACTTGATCTGAAAAGTGAGACTTGACCTGAAAATCATATTGAATAAATTAGTCTGCCTTGCTATTCATGTTGATTAAATGAGTCTGTTAATTTTAAACTTTCTCATGGTGTGGACATTTGGTGTGGTGTGTATGGTGTGGACATTTGGTGTGGTGTGTATGGTGTTGGACATTTGGTGTGGTGTATGGTGTTGGACATTTTGTGTGGTGTGTATGGTGTTGGACATTTGGTGTGGTGTGTATGGTGTTGGACATTTGGTGTGGTGTGTATGGTGTTGGACATTTGGTGTGGTGTGTATGGTGTGGTGTGTATGGTGTGTGTGGTGTGGTGTTTATGGTGTGGTGTGGTGTGTTGTGTGTGGACATTTGGTGTGGTGTGTATGGTGTGGACATTCGGTGTGGTGTGGTGTGTATGGTGTGGACATTTGGTGTGGTGTGTATGGTGTGGTGTGTATGGTGTGTATGGTGTGGTGGTGGTGTGTATGGTGTGACATTTGGTGTGGTGTATGGTGTTGGACATTTGTGTGGTGTGTATGGTGTTGGACATTTGGTGTGGTGTGTATGGTGTTGGACATTTGGTGTTTATGGTGTGTATGGTGTTGGACATTTGGTGTGGTGTGTATGGTGTTGGACATTTGGTGTGGTGTGTATGGTGTGGTGTATGGTGTGGTGTATAGTGTTGGACATTTTGTGTGGTGTGTATGGTGTTGGACATTTGGTGTGGTGTGTATGGTGTTGGACATTTGGTGTGGTGTGTATGGTGTTGGACATTTGGTGTGGTGTGTATGGTGTTGGACATTTGGTGTGGTGTTTATGGTGTGGTGTATATGGTGTGTGTGGTGTGGTGTTTATGGTGTGGTGTGTATGGTGTGGTGTGTATGGTGTGTATGGTATGGTGTGTATAATAATAATAATAATATATGCCATTTAGCAGACGCTTAATGTGGTGTGTATGGTGTGGTGTGTATGGTGTGTATGGTGTGTATGGTGTGGTGTGTATAATAATAATAATAATATATGCCATTTAGCAGATGGTTAATGTGGTGTGTATGGTGTGGTGTGTATGGTGTGGTGTGTATGGTGTTGGACATTTTGTGTGGTGTGTGTGGTGTTGGACATTTGGTGTGGTGTGTATGGTGTGGTGTGTATGGTGTTGGACATTTGGTGTGGTGTGTATGGTGTTGGACATTTGGTGTGGTGTGTATGGTGTTGGACATTTGGTGTGGTGTGTATGGTGTGGTGTGTATGGTGTGGACATTTGGTGTGGTGTGTATGGTGTGGTGTGTATGGTGTTGGACATTTTGTGTGGTGTGTATGGTGTTGGACATTTGGTGTGGTGTGTATGGTGTTGGACATTTGGTGTGGTGTGTATGGTGTGGACATTTGGTGTGGTGTGTATGGTGTATGGTGTGGTGTGTGTGTATGGTGTGGACATTTGTTGTGGTGTGTATGGTGTGGACATTTGTGTGTGGTGTGTATGGTGTGGACATTCCGTGTGGTGTGTATGGTGTGGACATTTGGTGTGGTGTGTATGGTGTGGACATTCGGTGTGGTGTGTATGGTGTGGACATTTGGTGTGTTTGTATGGTGTGGACATTCGGTGTGGTGTGTATGGTGTGGACATTTGGTGTGGTGTGTATGGTGTGGTGTGGTGTTTATGGTGTGTATGGTGTGTATGGTCTGGTGTGTATGGTGTGTATGGTGTGGTGTTTATGGTGTGGTGTGTATGGTGTGGTGTGTATGGTGTGTATGGTGTTTATGGTGTGTATGGTGTGTATGGTCTGGTGTGTATGGTCTGGTGTGTATGGTGTGTATGGTGTGGTGTTTATGGTGTGGTGTGTATGGTGTGGTGTGTATGGTGTGTATGGTGTGGTGTGTATGGTGTGGTGTTTATGGTGTGTGGTGTGTATGGTGTGTATGGTGTGTATGGTGTGGTGTGTATGGTGTGGTGTGTATGGTGTGTATGGTGTGGTGTGTATGGTGTGGTGTGTATGGTGTGTGTATGGTGTGGTGTGTATGGTGTGTATGGTGTGGTGTGTATGGTGTGGTGTGTATGGTGTGGGTATGGTATGGTGTGGTGTGTATGGTGTGTATGGTGTGGTGTGTATGGTGTGGTGTGTATGGTGTGGTGTGTTTGGTATGGTGTGTATGGTGTGGTGTGTTTGGTATGGTGTGTATGGTGTGATGTGTATGGTTTGTATGGTGTGGTGTGTTTGGTATGGTGTGTTTGGTGTGGTGTGTATGGTGTTTATGGTGTGGTGTGTTTGGTATGGTGTGTTTGGTGTGGTGTGTATGGTGTGGTGTGTATGGTGTGTATGGTATGGTGTGAATGGTGTGGTGTGTATGGTGTGTATGGTGTGGTGTGTTTGGTATGGTGTGTATGGTGTGTATGGTGTGTATGGTGTGGTGTGTATGGTGTGGTGTGTATGGTGTGGTGTGTTTGGTGTGGTGTGTGTGGTGTGTATGGTGTGGTGTGTATGGTGTGTATGGTGTGGTGTGTGTGGTGTGTATGGTGTGGTGTGTATGGTGTGGTGTGTATGGTGTGTATGGTGTGTATGGTGTGGTGTGTATGGTGTGTATGGTGTGGTGTGTATGGTGTGGTGTGTATGGTGTGGTGTGTATGGTGTGTATGGTGTGTATGGTGTGGTGTGTGTGGTGTGTATGGTGTGGTGTGTATGGTGTGGTGTATGGTGTGTATGGTGTGGTGTGTTTGGTATGGTGTGTATGGTGTGGTGTGTATGGTGTGGTGTGTATGGTGTGGTATAGTGTTGGACATTTTGGTATGGTGTATGGGTGTGTATGGTGTGTATGGTGTGGTGTGTATGGTGGTGGTGTGTTTGGTATGGTGTGTATGTGTGTGTGTGTTTGGTATGGTGTGGTGTGTATGGTGTGATGTGTATGGTTTGTATGGTGTGGTGTGTTTGGTATGGTGTGTTTGGTGTGGTGTGTATGGTGTTTATGGTGTGGTGTGTTTGGTATGGTGTGTTTGGTGTGGTGTGTATGGTGTGGTGTGTATGGTGTGTATGGTATGGTGTGAATGGTGTGGTGTGTATGGTGTGTATGGTGTGGTGTGTTTGGTATGGTGTGTATGGTGTGTATGGTGTGGTGTGTATGGTGTGGTGTGTTTGGTGTGGTGTGTGTGGTGTGTATGGTGTGGTGTGTATGGTGTGGTGTTTATGGTATGGTGTGTATGGTGTGTATGGTGTGGTGTGTATAGCTGTGGTGTGTATGGTGTGGTGTGTATAGCTGTGGTGTGTATGGTGTGGTCTGTATGGTGTGGTCTGTATGGTGTGGTGTGTATAGCTGTGGTGTGTATGGTGTGGTCTGTATGGTGTGGTCTGTATGGTGTGGTGTGTATGGTGTGGTGTGTATAGCTGTGGTGTGTATAGCTGTGGTGTGTATGGTGTGGTGTGTATGGTGTGGTGTGTATGGTGTGGTGTGTATGGTGTGGTCTGTATGGTGTGGTGTGTATGGTGTGGTGTGTATGTCTGTGGTGTGTATGGTGTGGTCTGTATGTGTGGTGTGGTGGTGTATGGTGTGTATGGTGTGGTCTGTATGGTGTGGTCTGTATGGTGTGGTCTGTATGGTGTGTTGTGTATGGTGTGGTGTGTATAGCTGTGGTGTGTATGGTGTGGTCTGTATGGTGTGGTCTGTATGGTGTGGTGTGTATGGTGTGGTCTGTATGGTGTGGTGTGTATGGTGTGGTGTGTATGGTGTGGTGTGTATGGTGTGGTGTGTATGGTGTGGTCTGTATGGTGTGGTGTGTATGGTGTGGTGTGTATGGTGTGGTGTGTATGGTGTGGTGTGTATGGTGTGGTCTGTATGGTGTGGTCTGTATGGTGTGGTCTGTATGGTGTGGATAATCTATCATTTACTGACTGTTTCTAACACTTATTTTGTCTTCTGTTTCTTACCTAACCATGGTTGAAGGACATAGATCTGGGGATGTCTTTATTTAGGGCTTGAAAACATGAAGTTCACATCCAAAATGGTCATCTATTCACTATAAAGTGCACTATATAGGGGATAGGGTCCCATTTGGGATGCGGAGGGGGAAAACTCTGTCTGTAACCATGGACCAGTGTGTCTGTATTCAGCAGATAGAAATATCATGAATAGAGCTGACATGATTCCTTATTCTACATGTCAGAGGCACTTCTGTTCTATATCATATATTTATATCTGAACAGTGAACAGGTTAACTGGCCCATTTGGAATTTAATAATAATAATAATAATAAACCCAGGATTAGCTAGCTTGATATAACATCAGTAATAGATACTAATAAACCCAGGATTAGATAGCTTGGTATAACATCAGTAATAGATACTAATAAACCCAGGATTAGATAGCTTGGTATAACATCAGTAATAGATACTAATAAACCCAGGATTAGATAGCTTGGTATAACATCAGTAATAGATACTAATAAACCCAGGATTAGATAGCTTGATATAACATCAGTAATAGATACTAATAAACCCAGGATTAGATAGCTTGGTATAACATCAGTAATAGATACTAATAAACCCAGGATTAGATAGCTTGATATAACATCAGTAATAGATACTAATAACCCCAGGATTAGATAGCTTGGTATAACATCAGTAATAGATACTAATAACCCCAGGATTAGATAGCTTGGTATAACATCAGTAATAGATACTAATAAACCCAGGATTAGATAGCTTGGTATAACATCAGTAATAGATACTAATAAACCCAGGATTAGCTAGCTTGGTATAACATCAGTAATAGATACTAATAAACCCAGGATTAGATAGCTTGGTATAACATCAGTAATAGATACTAATAAACCCAGGATTAGATAGCTTGGTATAACATCAGTAATAGATACTAATAAACCCAGGATTAGATAGCTTGGTATAACATCAGTACAGTGTAGTACTAGTTCACTGTGGTGTGGGTCTGTTCTGTACTGGTGTAGTATAGTATATAGTAGAGTATAGCACTAGATCACTGTGGAGTGGGTCTGTTCTGTACTGGTGTAGTATAGTATATAGTAGAGTATAGCACTAGTTCACTGTGGTGTGGGTCTGTTCTGTACTGGTGTAGTATAGTATATAATAGAGTATAGCACTAGTTCACTGTGGTGTGGGTCTGTTCTGTACTGGTGTAGTATAGTATATAGTAGAGTATAGCACTAGTTCACTGTGGTGTGGGTCTGTTCTGTACTGGTGTAGTATAGTATATAGTAGAGTATAGCACTAGTTCACTGTGGAGTGGGTCTGTTCTGTACTGGTGTAGTATAGTATATAGTAGAGTATAGCACTAGTTCAGTGTGGAGTGGGTCTGTTCTGTACTGGTGTAGTATAGTATATAGTAGAGTATAGCACTAGTTCACTGTGGAGTGGGTCTGTTCTGTACTGGTGTAGTATAGTATATAGTAGAGTATAGCACTAGTTCACTGTGGAGTGGGTCTGTTCTGTACTGGTGTAGTATAGTATATAGTAGAGTATAGCACTAGATCACTGTGGAGTGGGTCTGTTCTGTACTGGTGTAGTATAGTATATAGTAGAGTATAGCACTAGTTCACTGTGGAGTGGATCTGTTCTGTACTGGTGTAGTATAGTATATAGTAGAGTATAGCACTAGTTCACTATGGTGTGGGTCTGTTCTGTACTGGTGTAGTATAGTATATAGTAGAGTATAGCACTAGTTCACTGTGGAGTGGGTCTGTTCTGTACTGGTGTAGTATAGTATATAGTAGAGTATAGTACTAGTTCACTGTGGTGTGGGTCTGTATACTAATCTGTGTACTACTAGGACACCCCCTGGGTGTCAATCATGGCAATAGCAAAACATACGCGTAACAATTATAAGCTGTTGTTTTTATTTCAAAGACATGACAAATATACAGTGGTTATAGAGTTTAGAGATGAGGGAAAATGGTGTAACACAAGACATAAATAAGACGATGTTGACGGAAGACAACTGTCTAACTGGGAACAATGACTTCCTTTTAAACTAGTCTCTCTCTCTCCCCTGGTATAATAAGTGTTAAACTAGTCTCTCGCTCTCTCTCCTGGTATAATAAGTGTTAAACTAGTCTCTCTCTCCTGGTATAATAAGTGTTAAACTAGTCTCTCTCTCTCCTGGTATAATAAGTGTTAAACTAGTCTCTCTCTCCTGGTATAATAAGTGTTAAACTAGTCTCTCTCTCCTGGTATAATAAGTGTTAAACTAGTCTCTCTCTCCCCTGGTATAATAAGTGTTAAACTAGTCTCTCTCTCCTGGTATAATAAGTGTTAAACTAGTCTCTCTCTCTCTCCTGGTATAATAAGTGTTAAACTAGTCTCTCTCTCCTGGTATAATAAGTGTTAAACTAGTCTCTCTCTCTCTCCTGGTATAATAAGTGTTAAACTAGTCTCTCTCTCTCTCCTGGTATAATAAGTGTTAAACTAGTCTCTCTCTCTCCTGGTATAATAAGTGTTAAACTAGTCTCTCTCTCTCTCCTGGTATAATAAGTGTTAAACTAGTCTCTCTCTCCTGGTAAAATAAGTGTTAAACTAGTCTCTCTCTCTCTCTCCTGGTATAATAAGTGTTAAACTAGTCTCTCTCTCTCTCCCCTGGTATAATAAGTGTTAAACTAGTCTCTCTCTCTCTCCCCTGGTATAATACGTGTTAAACTAGTCTCTCTCTCCTGGTATAATAAGTGTTAAACTAGTCTCTCTCTCTCTCTCCTGGTATAATATGTGTTAAACTAGTCTCTCTCTCTCCCCTGGTATAATAAGTGTTAAACTAGTCTCTCTCCCCTGGTATAATAAGTGTTAAACTAGTCTCTCTTTCCTGGTAAAATAGGTGTTAAACTAGTCTCTCTCTCCCCTGGTATAATAAGTGTTAAACTAGTCTCTCTCTCTCCTGGTATAATAAGTGTTAAACTAGTCTCTCTCCCCTGGTATAATAAGTGTTAAACTAGTCTCTCTCTCTCTCCTGGTATAATAAGTGTTAAACTAGTCTCTCTCTCCTGGTATAATAAGTGTTAAACTAGTCTCTCTCTCCTGGTATAATAAGTGTTAAACTAGTCTCTCTCTCTCTCCTGGTATAATAAGTGTTAAACTAGTCTCTCTCCCCTGGTATAATAAGTGTTAAACTAGTCTCTCTCTCTCTCTCCTGGTATAATAAGTGTTAAACTAGTCTCTCTCTCCTGGTATAATAAGTGTTAAACTAGTCTCTCTCTCCTGGTATAATAAGTGTTAAACTAGTCTCTCTCTCCTGGTTTAATAAGTGTTAAACTAGTCTCTCGCTCTCCTAGTATAATAAGTGTTAAACTAGTCTCTCTCTCTCCTGGTATAATAAGTGTTAAACTAGTCTCTCTCTCTCCTGGTATAATAAGTGTTAAACTAGTCTCTCTCTCCTGGTATAATAAGTGTTAAACTAGTCTCTCTCCCCTGGTAAAATAAGTGTTAAACTAGTCTCTCTCTCCTGGTATAATAAGTGTTAAACTAGTCTCTCTCTCCTGGTATAATAAGTGTTAAACTAGTCTCTCTCTCTCTCCTGGTATAATAAGTGTTAAACTAGTCTCTCTCTCCTGGTATAATAAGTGTTAAACTAGTCTCTCTCTCTCTCTCCTGGTATAATAAGTGTTAAACTAGTCTCTCTCTCCTGGTATAATAAGTGTTAAACTAGTCTCTCTCTCCTGGTATAATAAGTGTTAAACTAGTCTCTCTCTCCTGGTATAATAAGTGTTAAACTAGTCTTCTCTCTCCTGGTATAATAAGTGTTAAACTAGTCTCTCTCTCCTGGTATAATAAGTGTTAAACTAGTCTCTCTCTCCTGGTATAATAAGTGTTAAACTAGTCTCTCTCTCTCTCCTGGTATAATAAGTGTTAAACTAGTCTCTCTCTCCTGGTATAATAAGTGTTAAACTAGTCTCTCTCTCTCTCCTGGTATAATAAGTGTTAAACTAGTCTCTCTCTCCTGGTATAATAAGTGTTAAACTAGTCTCTCTCTCCTGGTATAATAAGTGTTAAACTAGTCTCTCTCTCCTGGTATAATAAGTGTTAAACTAGTCTCTCTCTCTCCTGGTATAATAAGTGTTAAACTAGTCTCTCTCTCTCTCCCCTGGTATAATAAGTGTTAAACTAGTCTCTCTCTCTCCTGGTATAATAAGTGTTAAACTAGTCTCTCTCTCTCTCTCCTGGTATAATAAGTGTTAAACTAGTCTCTTTCTCTCCTGGTATAATAAGTGTTAAACTAGTCTCTCTCTCTCCCCTGGTATAATAAGTGTTAAACTAGTCTCTCTCTCTCCTGGTATAATAAGTGTTAAACTAGTCTCTCTCTCTCTCTCCTGGTATAATAAGTGTTAAACTAGTCTCTCTCTCCTGGTATAATAAGTGTTAAACTAGTCTCTCTCTCTCTCCTGGTATAATAAGTGTTAAACTAGTCTCTCTCTCCTGGTATAATAAGTGTTAAACTAGTCTCTCTCTCCTGGTATAATAAGTGTTAAACTAGTCTCTCTCTCTCTCCTGGTATAATAAGTGTTAAACTAGTCTCTCTCTCCTGGTATAATAAGTGTTAAACTAGTCTCTCTCTCTCTCTCCTGGTATAATAAGTGTTGAACTAGTCTCTCTCTCCTGGTATAATAAGTGTTGAACTAGTCTCTCTCTCTCTCCTGGTAAAATAAGTGTTAAACTAGTCTCTCTCTCTCTCTCTCTCTCCTGGTATAATAAGTGTTAAACTAGTCTCTCTCTCCTGGTATAATAAGTGTTAAACTAGTCTCTCTCTCTCCTGGTATAATAAGTGTTAAACTAGTCTCTCTCTCTCTCTCCTGGTATAATAAGTGTTAAACTAGTCTCTCTCTCCTGGTATAATAAGTGTTAAACTAGTCTCTCTCTCTCCTGGTATAATAAGTGTTAAACTAGTCTCTCTCTCTCCTGGTATAATAAGTGTTAAACTAGTCTCTCTCTCCTGGTATAATAAGTGTTAAACTAGTCTCTCTCTCCTGGTATAATAAGTGTTAAACTAGTCTCTCTCTCCTGGTATAATAAGTGTTAAACTAGTCTCTCTCTCTCTCCCCTGGTATAATAAGTGTTAAACTAGTCTCTCTCTCCTGGTATAATAAGTGTTAAACTAGTCTCTCTCTCCTGGTATAATAAGTGTTAAACTAGTCTCTCTCTCTCTCTCCTGGTATAATAAGTGTTAAACTAGTCTCTCTCTCCTGGTATAATAAGTGTTAAACTAGTCTCTCTCTCCTGGTATAATAAGTGTTAAACTAGTCTCTCTCTCTCTCCTGGTATAATAAGTGTTAAACTAGTCTCTCTCTCCTGGTATAATAAGTGTTAAACTAGTCTCTCTCTCCTGGTATAATAAGTGTTAAACTAGTTTCTCTCTCTCTCTCCTGGTATAATAAGTGTTAAACTAGTCTCTCTCTCCTGGTATAATAAGTGTTAAACTAGTCTCTCTCTCTCTCTCCTGGTATAATAAGTGTTAAACTAGTCTCTCTCTCTCCTGGTATAATAAGTGTTAAACTAGTCTCTCTCTCTCTCTCCTGGTATAATAAGTGTTAAACTAGTCTCTCTCTCCTGGTATAATAAGTGTTAAACTAGTCTCTCTCTCTCCCCTGGTATAATAAGTGTTAAACTAGTCTCTCTCTCTCCTGGTATAATAAGTGTTAAACTAGTCTCTCTCTCTCTCTCCTGGTATAATAAGTGTTAAACTAGTCTCTCTCTCTCCTGGTATAATAAGTGTTAAACTAGTCTCTCTCTCTCTCCCCTGGTATAATAAGTGTTAAACTAGTCTCTCTCTCTCCTGGTATAATAAGTGTTAAACTAGTCTCTCTCTCTCTCTCCTGGTATAATAAGTGTTAAACTAGTCTCTTTCTCTCCTGGTATAATAAGTGTTAAACTAGTCTCTCTCTCTCCCCTGGTATAATAAGTGTTAAACTAGTCTCTCTCTCTCCTGGTATAATAAGTGTTAAACTAGTCTCTCTCTCTCTCTCCTGGTATAATAAGTGTTAAACTAGTCTCTCTCTCTCTCCCCTGGTATAATAAGTGTTAAACTAGTCTCTCTCTCTCTCTCCTGGTATAATAAGTGTTAAACTAGTCTCTCTCTCTCTCCTGGTATAATAAGTGTTAAACTAGTCTCTCTCTCCTGGTATAATACGTGTTAAACTAGTCTCTCTCTCTCTCTCCTGGTATAATAAGTGTTAAACTAGTCTCTCTCTCTCCTGGTATAATAAGTGTTAAACTAGTCTCTCTCTCTCTCTCCTGGTATAATAAGTGTTAAACTAGTCTCTCTCTCTCCTGGTATAATAAGTGTTAAACTAGTACATGTGAGTTCCTGGTTGTGTCAGTAGTCTGTCTGTCTGTCTGTCTGTCTGTCTGTCTGTCTGTCTGTCTGTCTGTCTGTCTGTCTGTCTGTCTGTCTGTCTGTCTGTCTGTCTGTCTGTCTGTCTGTCTGTCTGTCTGTCTGCCTGCCTGCCTGCCTGCCTGCCTGTCTGTCTGTCTGTCTGTCTGTCTGTCTGTCTGTCTGTCTGTCTGTCTGTCTGTCTGTCTGTCTGTCTGTCTGTCTGTCTGTCTGTCTGTCTGTGATGTCAGTAATCAGTCTGTGTCCCTCTCTCTGTCTGTCTCAGTTCCCAGTTGGCGTTAGTAGGTTATACTCTGCCAGCAGTACAAAGCTGTTCTCCCTGATTCTCCTGATTCTCACCAGATCACTACAGTCCTGAATGTGGATCAACCCCCCATGGTTGCGGTTGCGGTCGTAGTCACGTTCACGGTCATTGAGGGTCACCCCAGTGCGTTTGTTACAGTACTGACTATACAGGTATCTGAAGCCTACAGCTAGAATCATTCCCAGCCCGGATGCACAGCCCAGAAGAATACCCAGCTCCCAGGCATTCTGGCTGGCCACGATGTCTGGGATCTTCCCATCTCCTGGAGCTCCAGGACGGGTCTTGGTGTTGGGGTTGGGGTTGGTGTTGGGGTTGGTGTTGGGGTGGGGGTTGGGGTGGGGGTTGGGGTGGGGACCTATTGAGCGGTTTTGGGAGATTGAACCTCCCTTTACGCTGGGGACTTGACGTGGGGTGGGCTTGGGAGGAGCCAGGGGAGTTGGAGGGGTTCGGGGTTCGGTGTGAGAGCGACGGGGGGCGGGGGAGGGTTTAAGGTGGGGTGAGGGAGAAGGAGCGGTAAGGGTGGCCACAAGATTGGATGTCTCCGTCAGCTTTAAGGGGAACATGGTGCCAGGGTCTCGCTCTGGGTTGCTCTGGGTAAAGTTAGGGTTAGGGGGGTCCTGCTCTGGGTTGCTCTGGGTAAAGTTAGGGTTAGGGGGGTCCTGCTCTGGGTTGCTCTGGGTAAAGTTAGGGTTAGGGGGGTCCTGCTCTGGGTTGCTCTGGGTAAAGTTAGGGTTAGGGGGGTCCTGCTCTGGGTTGCTCTGGGTAGGGATTGAGGCAGGAGAAGGTACTGGTTGGGGGTATGTAGAAGGTAGAAGTAGATGGGTAGAAGTGAAGGTAGGGGTGGATGCGAGGACAGTGAAGGAGTTTAGGTTTGGGGTTTCGGTTGAGTCTGCTGAGTTAACTGCTGAAATGTCCATGTCTCTATTACGGGACTGGGACTTGGAATGAGAGGAGGGAGTGGGTGTCTGGGTGGAGGTGGAGGTGGGAGTGAGTTCCTGGGTGGAGGTGGGAGTGAGTTCCTGGGTGGAGGTGGGAGTGAGTTCCTGGGTGGAGGTGGGAGTGAGTTCCTGGGTGGAGGTGGGAGTGAGTTCCTGGATGGAGGTTGGAGTGAGTTCCTGGGTAGAAGTGGGAGTGAGTTCCTGGGTGGAGGTGGGAGTGAGTTCCTGGGTGGAGGTGGAGATTGGAGTGAGTTCCTGGGTGGAGGTTGGAGTGAGTTCTTGGGTGGAGGTGGGAGTGAGTTCCTGGGTGGAGGTTGGAGTGGGTTCCTGGGTGGAGGTGGAGGTTGGAGTGAGATCCTGGGTGGTGGGAGTGAGTTCCTGGGTGGAGGTGGAGGTTGGAGTGAGTTCCTGGGTGGAGGTTGGAGTGAGTTCCTGGGTGGAGGTGGGAGTGAGTTCCTGGGTGGTGGTGGGAGTGAGTTCCTGGGTAGAGGTGGGAGTGAGTTCCTGGGTGGAGGTGGGAGTGAGTTCCTGTGTGGAGGTGGAGATTGGAGTGAGTTCATGGGTGGAGGTTGGAGTGAGTTCCTGGGTGGAGGTGGGAGTGAGTTCCTGGGTGGAGGTGGAGGTTGGAGTGGGTTCCTGGGTGGAGATGGGAGTGAGTTCTTGGGTGGAGGTGGAGGTTGGAGTGAGTTCCTGGGTGGAGGTGGGAGTGAGTTCCTGGGTGGAGGTGGAGGTTGGAGTGAGTTCCTGGGTGGAGGTGGGAGTGAGTTCCTGGGTGGAGGTGGGAGTGAGTTCCTGGGTGGAGGTGGGAGTGAGTTCCTGGGTGGAGGTGGAGATTGGAGTGAGTTCCTGGGTGGAAGTTGGAGTGAGTTCCTGGGTGGAGGTGGAGGTTGGAGTGGGTTCCTGGGTGGAGGTGGGAGTGAGTTCCTGGGTGGAGGTGGAGGTTGGAGTGAGTTCCTGGGTGGAGGTGGGAGTGAGTTCCTGGGTGGAGGTGGGAGTGAGTTCCTGGGTAGAGGTGGGAGTGAGTTCCTGGGTGGAGGTGGGAGTGAGTTCCTGTGTGGAGGTGGAGATTGGAGTGAGTTCCTGGGTGGAGGTGGGAGTGAGTTCCTGGGTGGAGGTGGAGGTTGGAGTGAGTTCCTGGGTGGAGGTTGGAGTGAGTTCCTGGGTGGAGGTGGGAGTGAGTTCCTGGGTGGAGGTGGGAGTGAGTTCCTGGGTAGAGGTGGGAGTGAGTTCCTGGGTGGAGGTGGGAGTGAGTTCCTGTGTGGAGGTGGGAGTGAGTTCCTGGGTGGAGGTGGAGGTTGGAGTGGGTTCCTGGGTGGAGTTGGGAGTGAGTTCCTCGGTGGAGCTGGAGGTTGGAGTGAGTTCCTGGGTGGAGGTGGGAGTGAGTTCCTGGCTGGAGGTGGGAGTGAGTTCCTGGCTGGAGGTGGGAGTGAGTTCCTGGGTGGAGGTGGGAGTGAGTTCCTGGGTGGAGGTGGGAGTGAGTTCCTGGGTGGAGGTGGAGGTTGGAGTGAGTTCCTGGGTGGAGGTGGGAGTGAGATCCTGGGTGGAGGTGGGAGTGAGATCCTGGGTGGAGGTGGGAGTGAGTTCCTGGGTAGAGGTTGGAGTGAGTTCCTGGGTGGAGGTGGGAGTGAGTTCCTGGGTGGGGGTCGAGGTGGGAGTGAGTTCCTGGGTGGAGGTGGGAGTGAGTTCCTGGGTCGGGGTGGAGGTTGGAGTGAGTTCCTGAGTGGAGGTGGGAGTGGTTGGCTGAGAAGAGGATGAAGTGAGAGTGGCCACAGGGTTGGGTGTTTGTGTCAGTGTTAGGGGAGCCATTGTGCTCGGGTCTGTGGCTGGGTTGGAGGAGTCTTGTTCTGGTTCTGTACTGGTTAGAGGCTGAGTCATAGTTTCTGTACCGGTTAGAAGCTGGGTCATAGGTTCCGTTGTCAGGACCGGAGCCAGAGGTTCTGTACTGGGCTGAGAGTTGGTTAGAGGCTGGGTCAGAGGTTCTGTACTGGGCTGAGGGTTGGTTAAAGGCTGGGTCAGAGGTTCAGTACTGGGCTGAGGGTTGGTTAAAGGCTGGGTCAGAGTTTCAGTACTGGGCTGAGGGTTGGTTAGAGGCTGGGTCA